>NC_090753.1:88528079-88678079 GCF_036898095.1 Palaemon carinicauda | reverse complement strand
CCACTAAAAGTAAAGTAATATTCATATTTTATAGTTTTTGTGTCATTGTTCACATTTAATATTTCAGTTGTTCATGAAGATAACTATAATATTAAACATGTTCCTCTTGGATATATATTTAATATATTTACCATGAGAATATTTGTCTTTAGTTGGGTTCTCTTACTTCAAGATATTCCAAAACAATTTGTTTCGTATAAAAATAAAAAGTCTCAATTTAATGTTTTTGTTGGCCACAATGAAAGGTGATACGAACAAACACCGAGAGAAATGTCATAACCATTTTAACAGTTAACTCTTTAAAAAAACTCCCACCATTAAACAAACTATTATTATTATTATTATTATTATTATTATTATTATTATTATTATTATTATTATTATTATTATCTGCTAAGCTAAAAACCCAGTTGGAAAAGCAGGAAGTTATAAGCCCAGGGGCCCCAACAGGGAAAATAGCTCAGTGAGAAAAGGAAAAAAAGGAAAAATAAAATATTTTAAGAATAGCAACAACATTGAAATAAACATTTCCTATATAAATTATAAAAACTTTAACAAAATAAGAGAGAGAAATTAGATAGAATAGCATGGCCGACAATTGTAGCTATAAATGCAGTTTCCATCTATATAAAGCTTTTAAAAAATAGCCAATGAAAAACCCCCACTTGCTATTTTTGCCATTAGAAAAATGACATTCGTTGAATACTGTTCTTGCCTAAAATGTTACAGGAATAGGGCTACAGATTGGTAGGCTAGACTCAAAGTTTTGTATTGTTCGTTATTACTAACTCCAGTTTTGGATATTCTATATAATTTTTGTTTAAAGTTGGAAAAAGCAGAATACTACAAGCCGAAGGGCTCCAATAGGGGAAATAGAACAGAGAGGAAAGGAAATAAGGAAACAACTAGAATAGCATGTCCGGGTGTGCCCTCAAGCAAGAGAACTCTACCCAAAGAGAGTGAAAGACCATGTTACAGAGGCTATGGTACTACCCAAGACTAGAGAACAATGCTTTGATTTTGGAGCTTCCTCCTAGAAAGGCTGCTTACCATGCCTAAAGTCTCTCTTCTACCCTTACTAAGGGTTAAGTTGTCACTGAATAATTACAATGCAGTAGTTAACCCTTTGATTGAAAAAAAAAATCAATTATTTTAGTGTTGTCAAGTGTATAAGAAAGGAGGAGATTAGCAAAGAATAAGCCAGACTATTCAGTGCATGTGTAAGCAAAGGAAAAGTTAGCTGTAACCAGAGAGGGATCCAATGTAGTAATCTTCACAATCACAGAACTCAAATAAAGAAGCACTTTGAGAGTGCAGACCTCCGCCACGACAAGCTTGTTTCTTGAAACCAGCTTGCCTTTCCCAAAATCAATTTAGACTGTAGGCGTATTTGAAGTGTGTGACAACAATGTGTGAACTTGGGTTTAAGGTTATGGTTAATTCGGTCGACCTTTTGCTCAACCTTGACCTAAACCTTTGACCTAGGACTTTCAAAATTCAATCACTTCCATGTCTCACATGAAAATTAATCCCTGAAAAGTTCACTACTCTGAGTAAAATTGTTGCCAGGAAGTTCACAAACAAACAAACAAATGGGTAAAAACATAACCTCCTCCCAACTTCGTCGGCAGAGGTATTAACATTATGGCAGTAGTATCTCAACAGGTGGCTGGTGCCTTGGCCAACCTACTACCTACTAAATGTTGCATCAGCAGTTTTATAAAACTTAAAACCAATAACTGTAACTGGTAATTTACTTGCACTGTATATGAATATTATTACAGGAGAAATTAAATATTTTATTTCAATATTCTTTTAGTTTTGATTATGAAAAATGTTATTTTTATTAATAAAATAAATTTTTGAATATACTTACCCGATAATCATGTAGCTGTCAACTCCGTTGCCCGACAGAATTCTATGGAGGGATACGCCAGCTATCACAATACTAGAAGGGGGTGTATTTACCAGCGCCACCTGTGGCAAGGTACTCAAGTAATTCTTGTTGACACCTCCTCAATTATTCCTCGGTCCACTGGTTCTCTATGGGGAGGAAGGGAGGGTCGATTAAATCATGATTATCGGGTAAGTATATTCAAAAATTTATTTTATTAATAAAAATAACATTTTTCAATATTAAACTTACCCGATAATCATGTAGCTGATTCACACCCAGGGGGGTGGGTGAAAAACCAGTGTACAAGACTAAAGGATAGCTAAGTATCCCGTATTTCATATAATCAGTTATCCACAATAACAATGAAATAATAAGTACCTGGTAAGGAAGTCGACTTGAACCGTTACTCTGCCTTTAATAAGATCGTCTTCCTTACTGAGCGCAGCGTTCCTCTTGGGAGGCTGAATCAACTCAAAGGTGCTAAAGTATACAGGGCTGCAACCCATACTAAAGGACCTCATCACAACCTTTAACCTTGGCGCTTCTCAAGAAAGAATTGACCACCCGCCAAATCAACAAGGATGTGGAAGGCTTCTTAGCCGACCGTACAACCCATAAAAAGTATTCAAGAGAAAGGTTAAAAAGTTATGGGATTATGGGAATGTAGTGGCTGAGCCCTCGCCTACTACTGCATTCGTTGCTACGAATGGACCCAGGGTGTAGCAGTACTCGTAAAGAGACTGGACATCTTTGAGATAGCATGATGCGAACACTGACTTGCTTCTCCAATAGGTTGCATCCATAACACTCTGCAGAGAACGGTTCTGTTTGAAGGCCACTGAAGTAGCCACAGCTCTCACTTCATGTGTCCTTACCTTCAGCAAAGCAAGGTCTTCTTCCTTCAGATGAGAATTTGCTTCTCTAATCAGAAGCCTGATGTAGTAAGAAACTGAGTTCTTAGACATTGGTAGAGAAGGCTTCTTGATAGCACACCATAAGGCTTCTGATTGTCCTCGTAATGGTTTTGACCTTCTTAGATAGTACTTAAGAGCTCTAACTGGGCAAAGTACTCTCTCCAGTTCGTTCCCCACCATGTTGGACAGGCTTGGGATCTCGAACGACTTAGGCCAAGGACGGGAAGGAAGCTCGTTTTTAGCCAAAAAACCGAGCTGCAAGGAACATGTAGCCGTTTCAGATGTGAAACCTATGTTCCTGCTGAAGGCGTGGATCTCACTTACTCTTTTACCTGTTGCTAAGCACACGAGGAAAAGAGTTTTTAATGTGAGGTCCTTAAAAGAGGCTGATTGGAGCGGTTCAAATCCTGATGACATTAGGAACCTTAGGACCACGTCTAGATTCCAGCCTGGAGTGGACAACCGACGTTCCTTTGAGGTCTCAAAAGACCTAAGGAGGTCCTGTAGATCTTTGTTGGAGGAAAGATCCAAGCCTCTGTGGCGGAAAACCGCTGCCAACATACTTCTGTAACCCTTGATCGTAGGAGCTGATAGGGATCTTACGTTCCTTAGATGTAACAGGAAGTCAGCAATCTGGGTTACAGTGGTACTGGTTGAGGAAACTGCATTGGCCTTGCACCAGCTTCGGAAGACTTCCCATAAAGACTGATAGACTCTGAGAGTGGATGTCGTCCTTGCTCTGGCAATCGCTCTGGCTGCCTCCTTCGAAAAGCCTCTAGCTCTTGAGAGTCTTTCGATAGGCTGAAGGCAGTCAGACGAAGAGCGTGGAGGTTTGGGTGTACCTTCTTTACGTGAGGTTGACGCAGAAGGTCCACTCTAGGAGGAAGAGTCCTGGGAACGTCGACCAGCCATTGCAGTACCTCGGTGAACCATTCTCTCGCGGGCCAGAGGGGAGCCAACCAACGTCAGCCGTGTCCCTTTGTGAGAGGCGAACTTCTGAAGTACCCTGTTGACAATCTTGAACGGCGGGAATGCATACAGGTCGAGATGGGACCAATCCAGCAGAAAGGCATCCACGCGAACTGCTGCTGGGTCTGGAATCGGAGAACAATACAAGAGGAGCCTCTTGGTCATCGAGGTAGCGAATAGATCTATGGTTGGCTGACCCCACAGGGCCCAAAGTCTGCTGCAAACATTCTTGTGAAGGGTCCACTCTGTGGGGAAGACCTGACCCTTCCGGCTGAGGCGATCTGCCATGACATTCATATCGCCCTGAATGAGCCTCGTTACCAGCGTGAGCTTTCGATCTTTTGACCAAATGAGGAGGTCCCTTGCGATCTCGAACAACTTCCTCGAATGAGTCCCTCCCTGCTTGGAGATGTAAGCCAAGGCTGTGGTGTAGTCGGAGTTCACCTCCACCACCTTGTTAAGCTGGAGGGACTTGAAGTTTATCAAGGCCAGATGAACTGCCAACAACTCCTTGCAATAGATGTGAAGTGTCCTTTGCTCCTGATTCCATGTTCCCGAGCATTCCTGTCCGTCCAGTGTCGCACCCCAGCCCGTGTCCGATGCGTCCGAGAAGAGACGGTGGTCGGGGGTCTGAACAGCCAATGGTAGACCTTCCTTGAGAAGAATGCTGTTCTTCCACCACGTTAGAGTAGACCTCATCTCTTCGGAAACAGGAACTGAGCCCGTCTCTAGCGTCATGTCCTTTATCCAGTGAGCAGCTAGATGATACTGAAGGGGGCGGAGGTGGAGTCTCCCTAACTCGATGAACAGGGCCAGCGATGAAAGTGTCCCTGTTAGACTCATCCACTGCCTGACTAAGCATCGGTTCCTTCTCAGCATGCTCTGGATGCATTCTAGGGCTTGGAAGATCCTTGGGGCCGACGGACAAGTCCGAAAAGCTCGACTCTGAAGATCCATACCCAAGGAGACAATGGTCTGGGATGGAACGAGCTGAGACTCCTCAAAATTTACCAGGAGGCCCAGTTCCTTGGTCAGATCCATAGTCCATTTGAAAATCTCCAGACAGCGACGACTTGTGGGAGCTCTTAAAAGCCAGTCGTCTGACGGAGCCGGACACAAGATCATGATACTGCTGCACAGTCTGTAAACTGTCAATCATGGGCAAGCGAGGAAGAACAGTGACAACCCGAAACTGTCTAGACTGTCTGGGTCGTACAGACAACTCCTTAACGGGTTGCTGAGGTTGCCTCACTGCGTCACAACAAGTCCCTTCTGTTGGTTGTTGAACGTCTTCCCCGTGACACATTGACTCCGTAAACAAAAAATTCTCTAACAAGGACTAAGCTTGGACTGCATGTCATGCAACACAGCTCAAGGTCTATGGGAGCAGGTGTGGTAACAGACGGGATTAGCGGCTGAAGTGGAACCATTACCTTCCCTGTAAGCATGTTATGCTTAAATAAAAGTCCATAAGAGGTTATGCAGCTAAAGGCTCCCTCCAAATGACAGAGTCCTCAAGGGAATATCAGAAGGAGGGAGAAAAGAACTTTCTCATCTACAGGGACCTTATCCTAGAAAAGCTAAGTTCTCTGAGTGAGGGTTCACTGGTGCAAAAGCAGCAGACTAGAAGGCAACGTTATGAAACTGCTTGACAGTCTAGTGAGTTGGCAACAACCCAAGATGTGTTGAGAAGCATGCGGTAAGGTATGCAGAGCATGATGTATGCAGAGTATGCTGTATGCAGAGCATGCTGTATGTAGAGCATGTTGTATGCAGAGCATGTTGTATGCAGAGCATGCTGAATGCAGAGCATGCTGAATGCAGAGCATGTTGTATGCAGAGCATGCTGAATGCAGAGCATGCTGTATGCTGAGCATGTAGTAAGCAGAGCCTGCTGTAAGCAGAGCCTGCTGTAAGGAAAGTAGAGCGTGTGCATGGCGTTTAACATTTCTCAGAAATTCCATGACCAGTGCTAGAGTGCTTTATGCATGCTTGCATGGGGTTTAAACCATGGTATGAAAATGGTAAGGTATGCTGAACAGCAGAGTCAGAACGAGCTGGAACAACAATAGTTGTGGTTTCCTCTTCAAGACTCCGATGAGGGAACACCTGAGGCTCAGTCTGCAAAGGCTGAATAAAAGACAAGCAGAAGGAAGGCCATGGGTGGAGGAGGCTGACTCCTAGCATGAGTGGTTGAACCCAAGGGTTGCGCTTGCTGAGCGGTTGGCGGAAGCGGAGTAGCAAGTTCCAGTTCCTGTGGTGTGAGCGGAGCGCGATGAGGAAGAGGCTGCGCAGAACAAGGTAAATGTCTCGCAAGCTAAGGCTCCTGAGGCGCAAGGCTAAGGTGTTGTGGTGCTCGCCTTGTGGAGGGTTGAGCTCGCTGCAGCGAGAGCTGAGGAGACTGACTCATGGACGGGAGAGGTTGTTGTACCTCAACCGAGTGTTGCATCACTGGTGGAGCAGCAAGTGGAGGCGGAGGAAGAGAGGTATAATCCTCCTGATCCCAATGTAAAGGTTGCCTTAAGGAAGGCGGAGGCTGAACACCACAGGGAACAGCAAACTCAGCACGTGGTTCAACATCGTACGCCTGGCAGGTGGAACTGCTGGCAGGTGGTACTGCGATCAGGCGGAGCGAGTGTAGGAGGAGGGAGTGTAGGCGGAGGCGGAGGAGCAACACTCTCAGCCCGACACTCACGCATTAAGTCCGAAAGCTGTGCTTGCATGGACTGTAGTAGAGTCCACAACATCGTACGCCTGGCAGATGGTACTGTGATCAGGCGGAGCGAGTGTAGGTGGAGGGAGTGTAGGCGGAGGCGGAGGAGCAACACTCTCAGCCCGACACTCACGCATCAAGTCCGAAAGCTGTGCTTGCATGGACTGTAGTAGAGTTCACAACATCGTACGCCTGGCAGGTGGTACTGTGATCAGGCGGAGCGATCATAGGCGGGGGGGGAGTGTAGGCGGAGGCGGAGGCGCAACACTCTCAGCCCGACACTCACGCATCAAGACCGAAAGTTGTGATTGTATGGACTGCAGTAGAGTTAACTTGGGGTCGGCAGACACTAAGTTCTGCCGAGGTAAAGCCTTAACAGCAGAGATCTGTTGTGGCAGAACCTTACTCCTCTCAGGCGGAGTGTAATCAACTGATGACTGAGGAGAGTCAGAGCTAACCCAATGACTGCATTCGGGTTGTGAACTTTAACTTCGTACGTCTGGCATAGGTCTGGACTTAACGTTTAAGAGGTCTTGAGACCTGAGACCAGCGTTACTCTGCCTTTATTTTCTCCCCTAATCTCTTCTGCAGAAGAGCAAAATAAGGGCTCAATCGTCTGCGGGTGGGAGTGACGGTCTCGGTAAGACACGCCCACAACCACCGAGAATACTTCTGTGCGCCGATCAAGGCCTGCTGAACCCTTATGCCCTTCGACATTGCTTCTCCCCTGGGCTTGGGAGCTTGCAAGAGGTCCCGGACTGGGAGGACGACTGGCGCGCACAAAAGTACCCTCACGCACTAATCACTTATCACTTTGATTTCTGTTTGCACTTATTTCACTGAACTCGAAACTTTAAGTGGTTTGTACCTGAAATACGCAATTCTATCCTTTCTCAAAGTTAGTAATTGCGAAAACAGAATTACAAAGTAACAGAAAAATCTAATGAAAGATAATTCAGTGGTTGGAAAGAGACTAAACACTAGATCACTCTAGAAACGTTTAGTTTCTTCCCCTAAAGAGACTAGGGAGAAGAGCAAAAAACGATAACGACGTTACTCGTACGCCTGGCAGGCTTGAATGAAACGTTTATCCTCTTTCTCCCTCCGTCTCTATCTCTCTCTCTCTCTCTCTCTCTTGACTTAGAACCTGAGAGAAGAGCCCAATCATATATATCGTTAAAACATATTATTGTTAAAGGAAAAAACTGAAAAGTTCCTTTATTAGGATCAAAACCATTAAGTTAAGAAAGAATGAACAAAACGCTAGACACGGTTACTCTTACTGCAACGTGAAACCGTGAACATTCTTTCTCTATCGTAACGATAGAGTGCAAGTTGAACGTTCTGAACGTCAACAACTGCAGAGACAAAACAAAACGTTAGTTCAACTTTGAAAACAGTACGAGACTGTCAAAGAAAATCTTTCAAACTCTGTGGCGGAAATAGCATAATATGTTAACAGGTAAAACCGAAATGACGGGCTCAAAGTTTATTAACTTCGGTAAAAGACCGCCTACTATTAGGAAGGTCGAATATAAACAAATATAAAAATTAATTTTAATGAGTTTATAATAAAAGGAAGTTAATCGAAGAGGCCTATAAGAGGCGGAGAGATATAAATAAATCTATAACTTTGTTAAGCAAAATTAAGAAAGAGAGTCTATACTCTCTTAGACACCAACACTTCCGTCTAAGGGAAGGGTCGGCCATTGAAAGGTGAACGAGAGTTCATACTCTCTCGTCACCATAATTAATCAAATTAATTCCAAAAGCTAACTAAGCTAATATAGAAGTTTCCAGTAAAGCGACAGCCGAAATCAAAGAGAAATACTTCACCAAAGTCGTGAAAATACTCCAAGAACATAAGCGTATCCCAGAACGTCTTGCCGGAAGCACGACAGAGGAATAATTGAGGAGGTGTCAACAAGAAGTACTTGAGTACCTGGCCACAGGTGGCGCTGGTAAATACACCCCCTTCTAGTATTGTGATAGCTGGCGTATCCCTCCATAGAATTCTGTCGGGCAACGGAGTTGACAGCTACATGATTATCGGGTAAGTTTAATATTGAAAAATAAACACTGAATACACTTTAGTTCTGGTATTTTCTAGAAAAACTTTGGTAAATTATGTATTCACTCTATTATTAAGTCATAACAGACTGATGCTAATTTTTAGATGGAAACAATATAGTTACATTTGCTTTATCTTTAATCTTTGGAATTCCATCCCACCTTCTGTTTTCCTAATTCATAGCTTTTAAGGGTCTAGTTTTCTTAGTTTTATGTTTTAGAGTTTTCCAGACCTTTGCTACAATAAGAAATTACATTCCCCCATTTCATTAGCTTTTGCTCTAAGAAAACTGAATAAAGTAAATTGCCATTCATGCAAACTTGTCAACAGCACAATCTCTGGTATATTCAATCCCATACTGTACTGTCTTTGGCTCCAGGAAATGGGTGACAGAGTATTTTCTCCTGATACAACCGTCTCATCAGATGTGGGAAGGTATGGCAGCAACCAAGCATGGATGGATGACCATTTTCAGCCCCTTGATTTATCCATGAAAAGATCAGGAATGCACAGATCCGAAGTCAGAGTATGCAGTGGCACAATTACAGAGATTCTTGGGCAGGCGATGGGTAGGGTCAATTCTGGTGCATCGACACAACACAAGCTGTCACCAACAACATGGAGTGCCAATCCAGTGCTGCAGTCTCCGAGCATAAAAACGTCCAACGATTCAATCACAATGAGGAAGACCAATGAAGGGTACCTGCAACATGTCATTAGGTTTTCTCCTGATTTGAATGTATCTGGTAGAACCGATCCGGTCTCGCTGCTGCCTCAAACTCAAAGCTTTTCCCCAAATTTGATGTTTCAAGAGGATAACGTATCTATTTCAGAGGCAGAGTTTGATCCTCATGTTGCCTTGCTAAATATGGTACTAGCAAAATACCTGTCAAACAACAGAGAGAATTCACCACAAGGAAACCCTCAAAATTCTTTGAGCCAAATAATAGGAAAGGCCAATGTAAATGGGTTGCATCATCAAATAAACATATTTCCACATTTGAAAGCATCGGGTAAAACCAATCCAATGTTGCTGTCTCAAACCCAAAGTTCCTCTCCAATTTCAGAGACAGGTACTGATCCTCATGTCACCTTGCCAAATATGGTTCTTGCGCAACATCTGCCAAGTGACAGAGACAATCCACTACACGGATACCATCAAAATCACCCTCTTCAAATGACCCCTCCCAAGAGCTGCTTTGAAAATCAAGCTTTTCTGGGCCAAAATTATCAACATGATCTCTCTCAAATGCTCATGAACAACCCATCCAGTATACCCTTCAACAATCCCATTATTTCAGAAGGCTATAATGGGCCCGGTTCCATTCACTTCAATCTAAATTTATTCCGTGAAACAATTGCTAGGATATATTCCCTTGGGTTTGATGCCTTTTTTGAGAATGACCAGCAATTCCTCCGCTTCCGGAAAATCGAAATCGAAGTAATCAATAGGCGGTGCCCCTTTCGTCAAACTGTGATTGGCAAGGATTCTTCTGTAACAAGGAATTGTAGAAAGAGAGGAAACTCCGAATCTTGCCAGGACAGCGATGAAAATGGAGGGGACATAAGAAGGGACTCTTGTGGTCAACCGAGGGATTCTTATTACTGGAAAATTCATGAAAGAAAAAAAAAGACAGACAGGAAGTCAAGGCTAGCTAAGAGAGCAAAGGAAATTGATACTGAGATTCAACTGAAATATATAAAGATGTTGGTGGATTATGCATACTTATTTCAAATGTTTTTAGGGTCATGGCACAAACAATAGACACATTTGTTAATAAATACTATCAGTCAGACCCACTTCTAATTCCACGTATATTACATACTTTTCAATAAATATTATTAATCAGATCAACTACTAATATTAAATGTACTATATGTTGATTTTTATGTAATAGAATTTGCATGTTTGAATTTTTTTTAATAAACATCTCATTTTATTAAAGATTATCCGTAGTTTTACTTTCTCTTTTACACCTGTTGAGTTCATGAGATTTTTATATTGAGATATTGAACTTTTTCTTTCATTTTCACCTAAGTAACCTATAATATACTGGAAGCGTCTTTGTAACTATAATCAACGAATATAAACAAAATCAGCTACAAGAACTTTTGTCAAAGCAGAATTTACTTGAGGGAATTTTCATTTTCCTTATTAAATAGAAACGCAAGTTGTATATGAGTCGGTTTATAAGCAAGTAAATAACATGCGTTACTGTAGAAGGATTAATTACTTGTATCTCCTATTTATAATCTCACTAAAGTGTTCCATCCAATATTGTCTTTCTTCCTTCCTCTTCTGTTGTTATAACAGGCCTCATGGGCCAAAATGGAGCTATCAGGGTCATGCGGACATTGGGCGATTCCCTGAATTTTTTCAGGACTCTGTCTAGGATCTTGAATGGAGGAAAAGCGTACACATTTAGACTCTGCCAGTTCAGAAGAAAAGCGTCCACTGCAGCTGCTTCCTGGTCTGGGACTGGAGAGCAAAATACTGGCAACCTCTTTGTCATTTGTGTGGCAAAGAGGTCTATCGAGGCTGACCCCACAACATCCAAAGGCTGGTGCACACCTCATGATGCATGGTCCACTCTGTAGTTAGAACTTGCCTTCTTCTGCTGAGCATATCCGCCCTGACGTTTTTCTCCCCTTCTATGAAGCGAGTAATCAGGGTTATGTCCTTCGCTTTCGCCCAGAGAAGAAGATCTCTCGCAGCCTTGTAAAGTGAGGCCGAATGAGTGCCTCCCTGCTTTTTGATGTAAGCCAACGCAGTGGTGTTGTCTGCGTTGACCTGAACCACTCTTCCTCGGACTTCCTTCTGAAAGTGAATGAGGGCTAGGTGAATGGCCACTAGCTCTTTGATATTTATGTGCCATTTCCTCTGAGAGACTACCCACAGACCCGATATCTCGGCCTTCCCGAGTGTTGTACCCCACCCCATGTCTGAGGCGTCGGAGTACAACACTAGGTCGGGGTTCTTCTGATACAGTTCAAGACCTTCCTGGAGTTTGCTGGCATCGTCCCACCAATCCAAGTGATTCCTGATCCCCAGAGGGATAGGCATCCACTTTTCCAGACTTTGACATCTCATCCAAAACTTTGCCAGATGAAATTGAAGAGGCCGTAGATGAAGTCTTCCCAGGGACACGAACTGTTCGATCGATGAGAGGGTGCCCAGGAGACTCATCCAATCTCTCACCGAGCAGGACCGTAAGTCTAGGAAATGTTGCACCTTTACTAGGCAATCTAGAATGCATTTTGGGGCTGGAAAAGCCAAAAAAACTGCTGAGTGAATTCTCATCCCCAGATAAATGATATTCTGTGAGGGTGTTAGTTGAGATTTGGCCAGGTTTACCATCAGACCTAACTGTTGCGTTAAGGACATTGTCATTTGAAGAGCCTCCAGACACTTTACTTGTGATTCAGCTCTGAGTAGCCAGTCGTCCAGGTACAAAGAAAACCTTACTCCCTTTAGGTGAAGCCACCGAGCCACGTTGGACATCACTTTGGTAAAAACGTACGGAGCCGTGCTCAGTCCAAAACAGAGTGCTTTGAACTGATAAGTGGTCTTGAGGAACATGAACCTTAGAAATATCCTGTGGTCCAGTTGTATCGGGATATGGAAATACGCGTCCTGCAGATCCAATGACACCATCCAGTCTCCCTGTCTGGTGCCTGCAAGGACTGACGCTGAAGTTTCCATGACAAATTTTACTTTGCTGACGAACTTGTTCAATGGATTGACGTCTAGAACAGGTCTCCATCCCCCCGAGCTTTTCGGAACTAGGAAAAGACTGTTGTAAAACCCCTCCATGGAGGTGTCCTCTACCACTTCTGTGGCTGATTTCAACTTCATAAGGTTCACTTGCTCTTGAAGAGCTGCTGCCTTGTTCCCTGAGTGGGTTGTTGTCAACTCTAAGGGTATCGACAACATGGGAGGCATTCTCAGGAAGGGGATCTTGTATCCCTCCTTGAGGACATTGATCGTCCAGATGTCCGCCCCCCTTTGGCTCCACTCTCGCCAAAAGTGGGAAAGCCTGGCTCCCACTAGTGTCTGGAGATTGCATGTCTCACTTTCTTGATTTGGTTTGCTGTCTTGGGAATCTGCGAGCTTGACCTCCAACCACAATCCTATGAGTTCCCCTTGAAGGGGCTCTCCCACGAAAGGGCTGACGAGTGTGAGGAGCCTCCTTTTGTTTCCTTGCTAAAAAGCTAGCTGGGAGGACTTTCTTAGCAGTCCTAGAGATGAGATCTTGCATAGCCTGTTGTGCCAGAGCTGCCGACAAATCTTTCACTAAGTCCGGAGGGAAAAGATGTTTACCCAACGGAGCAAATAAAAGTTCAGATCTCTGAACAAGGGACAAACATGAAGATAAGAAGGAACAAAGCATAGCCCTCTTTTTAAGAACTCCTGCCATGAAAAGGGCGGAAAGTTCGATGGAGCCATCCCTCACGGCCTTATCCAGCCAGGCAATCAGATGCATCTGAGCCTCGTTCTTAGGGTCTGTGGCCTCTGCGAGCGCTCCGAGAGTCCAGTCCATAAGGCTGAAGACTTCTATTGTCCTAAAAATTCCCTTCAGCAGATGGTCCATTTCAGAATTGGACCACATAATCTTCGACTTGCTCATGGCTGACCTGCGTGAGGAGTCAACAAGTCTGGAGAAGTCTCCCTGGGAGGAGGCAAGCACTCCCAAACCGAGAACTTCCCCAGTCGAATACCACTCACTAAATCTGGAGGCCAGTCTAGTTGGAGGAAAGGAAAATGAGGCCTTCCCTAGATCCTTCCTCTTGGACGTCCATTGATTGAGAGTTGAGAAAGCTCTCTTAACAGATCTAGCAAGAACCATCTTCTTGAAGGAGGTTGTTTTTTGGGGTCTGCCCTTCAAAAACTGAGATGGCGGGCTCTGAGGCATAGGTTGTGTAAAGTCCTCTGGATACAGAGATGTTAAAACTGTCAGTAGCTTTTTAAGGTCAGCTGCCTGCAGCAAATCCTGAGATTCGTCCTCTAAAACTTCTGCTAAAGGAACATTGATCTCCTGAGTCGAATGGGTAGGTTACAAAACCGCGTCATCCTGTCGGTTATCGTCTTCCATAAATACCTCATCCTGTCCTGATGGAACATCATGAAGGATACCATCCAGTTGTGAAGAAGCATCATGTTTACATTCTGCAAGTCTTGAGGGAGAGACAGGTTCCAGTGCTTCCAGCATAAGTCCATCATGCTGTAAGGAAGCATCAACATCGTGACCCCCATGATGTGAGGGTAAGTCCTGCTCGCGTGCGTCCAGCATGCTGTAAGTCAACAGCGTGACACGAGGGAGCGTTAGCTGCACGTCCAGAGAGTCGCGAAGGAGAGACAACAACTTTTCTATCCTGCTGCGAGGACAAGTCCTGACTGCATGCATCCAGCATGCGTCCAGATTGCTGCATGCGTCCAGACTGCTGCATACGTCCATGTTGCCGTGAGGTTTTAGCGTGCTGCATGCGTCCCGCATGCTGTAAGTCTACAGAGTGACGCGGGGAAGCGTTAGGATCACGAAGGAGAGACAACCGTTTGTCTATCATGCTGTGGGGACAAAACCTGACTGCATGCGTCCAGACTGCTGCATGCATCCAGATTGCCGTGAGATTCCAGCGTGCTGCATGCGTCCAGGTTGCCGTGAGCATCCAGCGTGCTGCGTGCGTCCTGCATGTTCTATGTTTACAGCGAGACGCGAGGAAGCGTCAGTCGCACGTCCAGAAAGTCGCGAAGGAGAGACCACTGCTTGTCTATCATGCTGTGTGGACAAATCCTGACTACATGAGTCCAGCATACGTCCAGACTGCTGTCTGCGTCCAGAATGCCGCGAGGGAGAGACCAGAACCTTGTCGCTTCCGGTTACGCGTTCCAATCACTGCGAGGGAGCGTTGCTGAGCATAGGAGAAATACGCTGTCCGATAACGCCTTGGTTAACGGCAGCTCCTTTCCTTGGTCTGTTGACATCTTTAGGTTCTTTTAGACGAGACTTCTCTGTTCGAGAATCATATGCGTCAAACAGGGACGAAATCCACCTCTTTATTTCAGACAGATAAGACACTTGATGAGCGCCGTGTGCGCTAACTGAACCGTGTACTGATCGCTGCGAGGGATCGTCAACCGTCGTCGGGTGGCCACCAGGGGGAAAGTCCTTGCAACATTTCCCAATCTGGGGGAGGGGAAGAAGCATGTACAGAAGTAAACTGAGCACCTTCTTCCTCCGACGAACTATGTGTCTTCCGAAAGGAAAACCTCCGGCGAACACCAGTTACTGCAGGATGGTTTAGTAGGAGACATACGTCTCTTGAGAGGTCTTGAACGCAGTGGTTGGTGCCAACCATGTTGCGGTTTTGCGTCATCCGACGAAGACGCACACTTTCTTATCTCGCCTTTCCAGCGGCGAGGGGGAGCGACCTGGGGATTGTCAACAGGATCGTTCAAGGGGACGTCCGTTCGCTGATCAAGGTCTGACATATCCTTTGGCCTTTCGACATTCCTTCTCCCAGGGGTTGGGGAGCATGGAAGAGGTCCCGGGCTGGGATTATGACGGACCCGAACGGACACACCCTCCACTTTACTGTCACTATTCACAAGCTTACTTTGCAAGCCTCGCACTGCATCCCACATAACCTCTTTTTCCGAAGTCAGGGAACGAACCTGTGCGCCTAAGGCTGAAATAGCAGCCATCACATCCTTTAAAGAAGGTTCACTTACCTCCGACACCATAGCGGGGTCTGGGACTACTGCCTTAGGAACAGGAATAGGAATATTAGAATGATGTACATTGGAAGGAATATTACCATCAAAAGATCTATTTGAAAGTACACTGGTCAATCTAGCCCTTCTAAGTCTATCCTTCTCTAGTCGCTTAACATAGCGAACAAAAACATTCCACTCTGAATCAGACAAAGACCGACATTCAACACATCTGTTACTATAAGTACAAACCTGACCTCTGCAACCATTACATGAGTGAGGATCAACAGAGGCCTTAGGCATACGAGTCTTGCATCCTCTAATACACTTTCTTATAGAGTCAGCCATTTTGTAATCAGAAAACAAGTCCAGGTCAAAATCCAACAGAGTCTATCTAAATCTAAAGTGAAAAGTCAAAAGAATATCCAAAAACAAGCAGCAAAAGCCATTAACAATAATCCGACAAAAGGTACTTCACCAAATTGTAGAATAAAGTAATATCAGCGAACAAATTTCCTAGGTGTTGATTTGATCAATGGCAGGGAATTTCTGAGGAATGTTGGGAATGGTTCTGGTAACCTATGAGAGATGGCGCTCATGTATGACCACCTACTGTCATGGCGGCGATTGTCGCGAAATTTTAATTTGCGCCGTGCGCGCAACGAAACGCGTGATTTAAGCTATATATATGTAACTACCAGGGAAGTTACGTATTTAAAAACATATATTGCACTGCTTTAATTTGAACTTTGCTAAGAACAATCTACTATTTACAGCTCTCCACTCGGTTAATGCCTTTTCTGATCTTGGTGTCATCATCTTTTCTATCCCTTCCCTTCCAACTCCATCTGTTCTTCCTGAATAGATATATGTATATAAGTTTCCTAACCAATCTCCTTACAACGTGTTTCACTTTAGGCCAAGGCATCCAAACTATATTTCATAAATTCACTCTCCACTTGCTGTAACTTCCCAAGCTGATTCATGGTTCTAACATTCCAATTACCAATTTTCATTATAGTACACCAAAAATGACATTCGTAGGTAATTTGTATTTTTCCTAACTATACAAACCTTAGCTATTTAATAGGGGTTATTACTTTCGGCGTAGCTGAAATGACGAGCCACTAGAATTTTAACGAGGGTTTACTACCCCACCGCTAGTTAGTGGGGGGTAGGGAGGATAGCCTGCTACCCCCCCCCCCCACCCTCACACACACCTGTGCTTGAACTCACTTTGCTTGGAGGTAGGACTTCAAGGGGGATAGGGCTGGCGGGCAAGTTTGATTAAATAGCTAAGGTTTGTATACAGTAGTTAGGAAAAATACAAGTTACCTACGAATTTGTCATTTGTTCCGTAACTGATATACAAACCACGCTATTTAATAGGGGTGACTCACCCATTAGGAAGGGTGGAAAGTCCCTGCCAGTACTGGCTTTTGGCTTTGCCCGGGGATCAATATTTGAGTATGTTCGCACTCGGCAATAAGGAATCCCTGCACCTCGCTAGAACCTTGCTACGCAAAGACTGCGGCCTACACAATCTGTGTGAGAAGGTAACATAAAGTGTGACTCGTCCTAGGAAGTTGACCTGTAGTCCCTTAGAAGGAAACTTTAGGCTAGGACTCTCCCAATACCACCTCGTCAGGGTATGGGGACGTGACAGTATTATCTTAATACTCGGAACACAAGGAAACACGGTTTACCTGCAGTGGTTTGAGGTCAGCTGTACAGAGAACCCAGGATGCTGCTTTCCCCAAGAGAGGGGAGGATGAAGAAAAGAGTAAGGGCCAGACAAATCTTTTCATTCATGCAGACTAAGACCAGGTAACAATGCCCTCAACCTTCTGCTACTTGTCCACTAAGGAGCCTGAGGTTTTAAACCAGCTGTTGTGCAGCCACCACAGGGCCAATAGAAAACGTATCGAGCCTCCTGTGGGTCACGTCATGCAGGAAGTGGGCTGTGAAGGTCGTCTGACGCTTCCACACCCCAGCTTGAAGGACCTGCGTCACTGAGAAATTTCTCTTGAAGGCCAGGGACGTAGCTACGCCCCTAACATCATGTGCTCTAGGGCGACATGACGGAGGAGGGTCTGGATTCAGGGACAGATGGATCACCCTACGAATCCATGCCAAGATGTTTTTCTTGGTGACCCTCCTCTTAATCCTCCCAGTGCTAACAATGCTTGCACCTGGGGACGGACTGTAGTCGTTCTTCTGAGATATAACCTCAGACTCCTTACTGGGCACAGGAGAAGGTCTGGGACATCTGTTACAGAATGGAGACTCGAATCCGGAAGGAGTCGAACCGAGCGCCCGGCACTCCCTGATTTTGAGTCTTAGCACCAAACTCAGAGACGAGTTTAAACGTTACCTCCCTCCATACCCTTGCATGGGCGATGTCATATGAGAGACCATGAAGTTCACTGACTCGCTTGGCCAAAGCCAAAGCTAGTAAGAACACCATCTTCCAAGTTAGGTGGCGAACTGAAGCCTGGCGTAATGGTTCATAGTGAGGCCTCTTAAGAGGCCTGAGAACCCAAACCATGTTCCATGGAGGAGGTCTCACATCCGACTGAGGGCCGGTAAGTTCATAACCTCGTGTGAGTAGGGAAAGTTCCAGCGAGGAAGAAAAGATCATTCCTTTGAGCCTGAAGGCTAGACTTAAGGCTGAGTGATAGCCTTTCACCGCCGAGACTGAAAGGCGCCTTTTCTTCCCGCAAATACACGAGGAACTCCGCTCTTGCTGGCATCGAGTGGAGAGATACCCCTTCCAAGACACCAACCACAGAAGACCTTCCACTTTGCCTAGTATACAGATGCGGATGAATTTCGCAGATGTCTAGACCTCCTAATCGCAACTTCTTGTGAAAATTCCTCTCTCAGTGAGGAGATGCTGGAAAGTCACAAGGCGTGAAGTCGTAGCGAAGCTACGGCTTTGTGGAAGATGCTGGCATGTGGTTGTCTAAGAAGATCGTGTCGTGGAGGGAATTCTCTCGGAAGTTCCGTTAGGAGTTGCAGAAGGTCCGGAAACCATTCCGCGTGATGCCATAGCGGAGCTATGAGGGTCATTTAAAAATTGACCGATATTCTGGTCTTGTTGAGCACCCTCCTCATCAGACAGAATGGGGGAGAGGCATACACGTTGATGTTGTCCCACTGTTGTTGGAAGGCATCTTGACAGAGAGCCTTGGGATTCGGGACTGGGGGGAAGTACTGTACAGTGGAATCTTGAAGATCAGCGCCGTCGCGAACAGATCCAGAGTCGGGGAACCCCACAAAGTCAGGACTTTGTTGGCTACTAGATGACACAAAGACCATTCGGTACTCACTATCTGAGACGCTCTGCTCAGATTGTCGGCGAGCACATTCCTCTTGTCTGGAATGAAACGCGCCGATAGAAGAATCGAGCAGACTTCGGTCCATCTCAGTATCTCTACTGCAAGATAGGATAGCTGCTTCGAAAAGGTACCTCCTTGCTTGTTGATGTAAGCCACTACTGTGGTGTTGTCGCTTATCACCACCACAGAGTGACCTGCCAGGTATTGTTGGAACTGCTGAAGGGCCAACAAAACGGCCTTCATCTCTAGACGATTTATATGGAGGCATTTTTCTGATTCTGACCACAGGCCTGAGGTCCTGTGGTACAGAACGTGCCCCTTCCCCCCTTTCTTTAAGGCGTCCGAAAACAGCATTAAATCCGGGGGAAGGACGAGAAGATCCACTCCTCTTCGTAGGTTCTCGTCTGTCACCCACCATTGGCGGTTCGTCCGTTCCGCAGGACCCATAGGGATCCTGACGTCCGGGGAATCGCAGCCTTGATTCCACCAGGACCCGAACCGCCACTGGAGAGATCTCATCCTGAGGTGACCGTTGGGAACTAGACGAGCCAAGGATGAAAGGTGACCGAGGAGACATAACCATGATTGGGTTGGAAGCTCTTCTCGTCTGAGGAAAGGGCTTGCGACCCCTCTCAGCCTTGCTATCCTGTCATCTGATGGGAAGGCTTTGTGGAGATTGGTGTCTATAATCATGCCTAGGTGAACCAGTCTTTGAGTGGGAAGCAGAGAGGACTTCTTGAGATTTACCATGATCCCCAGATCCTGGCAAAGTCCTAGAAGTTTGTCTCGGTGTCGAAGAAGGGATGACTCCGAGTCTGCTAGGATCAGCCAGTCATCCAGTTAACGGAGGAGACGGATACCGATCCTGTGTGCCCACGATGATATTAGGGTGAACACTTCTGGTGAAACCCTGTGGTGCTGTGGAGAGACAGAAACACAGCACCATGAACTGGTACCCCTTGTGGTCTAGGCTGAATCCTAAGTACTTCCTTGAAGACGGATGGACTGGGATCTGGAAGTACCTGTCCTTCAGATCCAGTATACACATGAAGTCTTGCAGCTTCACTGCAAGACTGACCGTGTTTGCAGTCTCCATGCTAAACGGAGTTTGCTTTAATCTGGACCTCTGCCCTAAAGGCCCGCCCCTTTGCTGACCCCATAGCAAGGGAGCTAAATGTCACCGGATTCGTCCTCAGGGGAGGTAGAGATGTTGGGAACAGGACGCGATATCCCTGACTGATTACGGAAATCGTCCAGGAATCAGCCCCGAGTTGCAGCCACCTGTCTGCGCAACCTTGTAGGCATCCCCCAACTGGCGGACATGCAGGGGGACCGCCAATCCTAGCGTTTGTGGCCTCGGCTGCTCCCTACAGGATTCTTCCCTCCCCTGGAGGACTTCTTGCCTTTCTTGTCCTTGACCGGAAAAGGCTTAGACCCCACTGTCTTCGCTGCCGTTGTCTTGGTGGGACGTGGGTGCTGGAGGTTTTTAGGGCTTGAATGTCAAAGCCCTATGTAGGAGGGATTCTTGGTGACTTCCTCCACCTCTCAGCAGCCTGCTTCACGACCTTAGGCTCAAACAGGTTCGTTCCCATAACGGAAGAATGTCTATTTCGGTGCTAGGGGCCTCCCGGTATTGTCTTGGAGTCCTTTGACTCCCTCCTGGGAGGGATGCAGGACTCCAACAATGACGGAGGCAGGCTCTTCTCCACCCTTATTCGAGAAGACTTTACCGCGCGAGGTGGGGTTTCCCTCAATGGTGTGATGGGGGAACGTCTCACCTCACGTGACTCTCACGAGGACGGGAAATCTTCGTCCGAAGGGGAGGGAGAAAAGTCTGAGGGGGGAGGGTGCCTGCTTCGAAGCCTTACGAGAAGACAGCTTCGTCCTCGAAGTTACCGCGTCCGAAACTCCTCTTTTCCTCTTCAGGGGAGTAGATGCAGCCAAGGATTTGTGGCCCAACTCAGAGAGAACAGGCTTGAAAGCCTGTGCTACCGCTCTGATTAGCGCCCCAAACTAGGGCTGCCGGCTGACGGCTGCGCTGTCAGACACTCCTTCTGGAGGGGGAGTCGCCTGTAAGAAGAAAGAAGATAAGGAAGAAATGTCCCTGGACCTTTCTGGAACCTTCCCCCCTACCAGCAAGCGTACTGTTCTGTGCTTGCGGGGAGGGGAATGCGGTGATGGCGCCCTTACCGCGCGTTGTCCGGCAGCCTCGCGCGTAGGAGGGTATTGGCGATTGCGCTGGGGAGCGCGCTGGCGCGATGGAGAAATACCCGGGGCTCACACGCGGGAGACTGCTGGAGCACTCGCGCGAGCGGGCGCGCAGGCAAGACTTCATAGAGTGTGCAGGAATCAGATTGACGTGCAGGATCAGAATGAAGAGCCCGTGCGGGCCAGAATGTTGCCACGCGCGCGGAAGACCATCGGCGCGCGGAAGACCATCGGCGCGCGCAAGACTATTGGTGCGTGTGCGCAAGACTATTGGTGCGCGTGTGCACGCGGAAAACTATCGGAGAGCGCACGCGCGGGCGGAAAACTATCGGCGAGCGCGCGCTAAAAGGTTGAAGGGTCAGCTGGCAGGATGATCAGGAACTGGGATGTATCCTCAAAAAAGGGCGGGGATCCCCCAATGAGGACCGTAAGCAGGTCTGCTTTAGAGTCCAGGACCGAAATCCTTTGTTGCAGTGCAAGGTTGCGCTGGTAGATCGGTAGGTCAGCTGGCAGGACGATCAGAACTGGAAGTTCTGCTTGATCCTCCGAAGCGGAGTCTCTATGAGAGACCTCTCCCGCGTACGAGAGAGGTGCCCTTCGTAGAAGAGATTTGAAGACACTCGTGGTGAAGCCCCCTAGGGCCATTGGATCAGCAAGCTGACCTTATCAGTAGCGATCCTCCGAAGAGGAGTCTCTATGAGTGGTCTCTCGCGCGAACGAGAGAGGTGACACTTCGTAGAAGAGACCTGAAGACACTCGTGGTGACCCCCCATAGGGGCGTTGGATCAGCAAGCTGACCTATCAGGAACGATCCTCCGAAGAGGAGTCTCTATGAGTGGCCTATCTTGCGAACAAGAGAGGTGAACACTTCGTAGAAGAGACTTGCCAAGACTGTGCTCCACCCCTGAAGGAAGAGAAACTCAGCAAGGGGGGAGAAAAGTCTGGCCGAAGGGCAGCAACCGTAGTTGAAGGCGATGAATTTATTAAGGTATGGGAAGTTCTCCCTCTGAAGGGAGAAAACCTCACACCTGGGGAGGAAACCTCCCTCGGAAGGGAAGTTGTCCAACCCCTGAAGGCAAACCTCCTTTAGCGTTCTAAGATGATCTGAAGTGCTGGCACATTGTCACGGGAGTACTTCTAAGAGAAGGGATAACGACCATGACGACGTCCTCTGAGGGACGGCAGCGACAGCAGATTCCCCAGTCATGAACAGGACAGCTCTGCTTCGTTGGCACTCTTTAGTCAAACGAAGAAGAACTGCACAGTTAACTGGGAAAATAAAATTAAATAATTATTTTAACAGAAATTCCCCAGGGAGGAACTCCGAAGAGGAACCCCGAGGGAATAACATAAAATAAGAATTAAGTATGCGCCCTCCTTCCCCAGATGTCATCCACGGGAGGAGGGGGGTGGAGTAACTGTAATAAAAACAGAATTATAATTATCTAAATCATCTAAGAATACTGTATACACTAATAGTGAGAATTACTGACCCCCCAAAGGGAAGTGTTCCCCACGGAGAAAGCTTAAAAGTTAAAATACAATTAGATTTCACTAAAAATAATTGAGACAAACAACGGAATAGCAACCTAACCCGCAACGGGAAAGGAGCTATCGTAATAGTACATAGTTGTAGTAAGGGTGAACGACCTTGAGTAGAGAGAGACCGTAGTCAATCTAAAAAAGGGCCACATTCCCTTCGCTGAGAATCTAAGTTTCCCGTAGGAAAAGAGGCAAAGCGAAGATAATAGATGAGTGAAGAGAGTCCAGGCGATGACGATTCCCCTGTGGCGGCCGAGTTAACGGATATAAGCCGACGGGAAGACCGATGGACCAGAGAGGGAGAGGTCGTTCCCCACGAAGTGGAACTGTGGTGGCCTTGCACTACGCAAGTGTCGTTTTCGTACATCACACAAACAGCACAAACACTGAAAAGAAAACTTACTACATTTCTATACACAAATATATATATACATAAACATTAAGAATGTTTATATATATATTACAAGTACGTATAAGAAAAAGTAAGTAAAAAGACAAAAAGCATTAATGGCTGTCAAAGAGGCGAGGGTGAGAGCGGACACGTCCGACTACCACCCGAGTCGAGAGCAAAGTGAGTTCAAGCACCGGTGTGTGTGAGGGGGGAGGGGGGGGTAGCAGGCTACCCTCCCTACCCCCCGCTAACTAGCGGTGGGGTAGTAAACTCTTGTTAAAATTCTAATGGCTTGTCATTTCAGCTACGCCAAAAGTAATAACCCCTATTAAATAGCGTGGTTTGTATATCAGTTACGGAACAAACTCTTGCATCAGGAAATGAGCACATCCAATTCTTCTGACTAAACAGGATCACCTCACTTACAGTACATAACCGCAATTGCACTTAATACAGTAGGGTCTCAATGCAACCAGGTAGTTAAAAATACTTTCAACTGAAAATGCTACAGTAATTATCAATTTTGAGCAAACCTAACAACGTGGGCTATTCAAGCCCAAAAACTAGATAATTCACCAAGTAGATTTTGACCTATGCCATAAACAATTCACTTGGTATCTAGGTTATGGGCACTGAATGGCCTCTCAGACCCCAAAGCTATACTACGGTTTATAGCCCCAATTCATCACAAATCCACTATCCTATAGATAAGGGCAGGGTTCTGGCTACTTCATCCTAATGGACTCTTTGAAAACCGGAAGGATGAAATCTTCTAGAACTAACACCTCTATTGAGGTAATAGTTATAAAAAGCAAAACCCCTCTGTCTTGAATAGATTGCAACAAAGGGTCTTTCCCTTCAAGCAGCCCCTACGAGAAGTAAATTTTTCAGGGGTTAACGTGGGATACTGGACGGACAATGATGATACCGATAGTGTTTTCTTTCTTAAACGTCTCCCCTCCTGGATGGGGATCAAACAAGTCTAATACCCCTCTTTAGGTCAGTTTAACATACCTCGTTTCCGACTTCACATCGCTCTCCTTGAATATTAAATACAGAAACAAAATTCTAGTTATGTTATTTTCATTAGTAAAATAAATTTTTGAATATACTTACCCGATAATCATGTAGCTGTCAACTCTGTTGCCGACAGAAATCTACGGTCGGGATACGCCAGCGATCGCTATACAGGTGGGGGTGTACACAACAGCGCCATCTGTGGTCAGGTACTCCAGTACTTCTTGTCAACACCACCTCAATTTTTTCCTCGGTCCACTGGTTCTCTATGGGGAGGAAGGGTGGGTCAATTAAATCATGATTATCGGGTAAGTATATTCAAAAATTTATTTTACTAATGAAAATAACATTTTTCAATATTAATCTTACCCGATAATCATGTAGCTGATTCACACCCAGGGTGGTGGGTGGAGACCAGCATACATGTTAACAAAGAAGCTAAGTATCCCGTATTTTATTTTATTAGTTATTAAAAAATAACATAAAATAAATAAGTACCTGGTAAGGAAGACGACTTGAACCATTACTCTGCCTTTATTAAGTACGTCTTCCTTACTGAGCGTAGCGGTCCTCTTAGGATGCTGAACGACTCTTAGGTGCTGAAGTATAAAGGGCTGCAACCCATACTAAAGGACCTCATCACAACCTTTAACCTCGGCGCTTCTCAAGAAAGAATTGACCACCCGCCAAATCAACAAGGATGTGGAAGGCTTCTTAGCCGACCGTACAACCCATAAAAAGTATTCAAGAGAAAGGTTAAAAAGGTTATGGGATTATGGGAATGTAGTGGCTGAGCCCCCGCCTACTACTGCATTCGTTGCTACGAATGGTCCCAGGGTGTAGCAGTTCTCGTAAAGAGACTGGACATCTTTGAGATAGAATGATGCGAACACTGACTTGCTTCTCCAATAGGTTGCATCCATAACACTCTGCAGAGAACGGTTCTGTTTGAAGGCCACTGAAGTAGCCACAGCTCTCACTTCATGTGTCCTTACCTTCAGCAAAGCAAGGTCTTCTTCCTTCAGATGAGAATGTGCTTCCCTAATCAGGAGCCTGAATTAGTAAGAAACTGAGTTCTTAGACCTTGGAAGAGAAGGCTTCTTGATAGCACACCATAAGGCTTCTGATTGTCCTCGTAAAGGTTATGACCTTTTTAGATAGTACCTAAGAGCTCTAACTGGGCAAAGTACTCTCTCCAGTTCGTTCCCCACCAAGTTGGACGGCTTGGGATCTCGAACGACTTAGGCCAAGGACGTGAAGGAAGCTCGATTTAGCAAAAAACCGAGCTGCAAGGAACATGTAGCCGTTTCAGATGTGAAAACTATGTTCCTGCTGAAGGCGTGGATCTCACTTACTCTTTTAGCTGTGTCAAGCACACGAGGAAAAGAGTTTTAATGTGAGGTCCTTAAAAGAGGCTGATTGGAGAGGTTCAAATCTTGATGACATAAGGAACCTTAGGACCACGTCTAGATTCCAGCCTGGAGTGGACAACCGACGTTCCTTTGAGGTCTCAAAAGACCTAAGGAGGTCCTGTAGATCTTTGTTGGTGGAAAGATCCAAGCCTCTGTGGCGGAAAACCGCTGCCAACATACTTCTGTAACCCTTGATCGTAGGAGCTGAAAGGGATCTTACGTTCCTTAGATGTAACAGGAAGTCAGCAATCTGGGTTACAGTGGTACTGGTTGAGGAAACTGCATTGGCCTTGTACCAGCTTCGGAAGACTTCCCCTTTAGACTGATAGACTCTGAGAGTGGATGTCCTCCTTGCTCTGGCAATCGCTCTGGCTGCCTCCTTCGAAAAGCCCCTAGCTCTTGAGAGTCTTTCGAAAGTCTGAAGGCAGTCAGACGAAGAGCGTGGAGGTTTGGGTGTACCTTCTTTACGTGAGGTAGACGTAGAAGGTCCACTCCTAGAGGAAGAGTCCTGGGAATGTCGACCAGCCATTGCAGTACCTCTATGAACCATACTCTCGCGGGCCAGAGCGGAGCCAACCAACGTCAGCCGTGTCCCTTTGCGAGAGGTGAACTTCTGAAGTACCCTGTTGACAATCTTGAACGGCGGGAATGCATACAGGTCGAGATGGGACCAATCCAGCAGAAAAGCATCCACGTGAACTGCTGCTGGGTCTGGAATCGGAGAACAATACAACGGGAGCCTCTAGGTTATCGAGGTAGCTAACAGATCTATGGTTGGCTGACCCCACAGGGCCCAAAGTCTGCTGCAAACATTCTAGTGAAGGGTCCACTCTGTGGGGATGACCTGACCCTTCCGGCTAAGGCGATCTGCCATGACATTCATATCGCCCTGAATGAACCTCGTTACCAGCGTGAGCTTTCGATCTTTTGACCAGATGAGGAGGTCCCTTGCGATCTAGAACAACTTCCACGAATGAGTCCCTCCCTGCTTGGAGATGTAAGCCAAGGCTGTGGTGTTGTCAGAGTCCACCTCCACCACCTTGTTAAGCTGGAGGGACTTGAAGTTTATCAAGGCCAGATGAACCGCCAACAGCTCCTTGCAATTGATGTGAAGTGTCCTTTGCTCCTGATTCCATGTTCCCGAGCATTCCTGTCCGTCCAAAGTCGCACCCCAGCCCGTGTCTGATGCGTCAGAGAAGAGACGGCGGTCGGGTTTCTGAACAGCCAAAGGTAGACTTCCTTGAGAAGAAAGCTGTTCTTTCACCACGTGAGAGTAGACCTCCTCTCTTCGGAAACAGGAACTGAGACCGTCACTAGCGTCATGTCCTTTATCCAGTGAGCAGCTAGATGATACTGAAGGGGGCGGAGGTGGCGTCTCCCTAACTCGATGAACAGAGCCAGCGATGAAAGTGTCCCTGTTAGACTCATCCACTACCTGACTGAGCATCGGTTCCTTCTCAGCATGCTCTGGATGCATTCTAGGGCTTGGTAGATCCTTGGGGCCGACGGAAAAGCCCGAAAAGCTCGACTCTGAAGATCCATACCCAGGTAGACAATGGTCTGGGATGGGACGAGCTGGGACTCCTCAAAATTGACCAGGAGGCCCAGTTCCTTGGTCAGATCCATAGTCCATCTGAGAATCTCCAGACAGCGACGACTTGTGGGAGCTCTTAAAAGCCAGTCGTCTGACGGAGCCGGACACAAGATCATGGTACTGCTGCACAGTCTGTGAACTGTCAACCATGGGGAAGCGAGGAAGTACAGCGACAACCCGAAGCTGTCTAGACTGTCTGGGTCGTACAGACAACTCCTTATCGGGTTGCTGAGGTTGCCGCACTGCGTCACAACAAGTCACTTCTGCTGGTTGTTGAACGTCTTCCCAGTGACACACTGACTCCGTAAACAAAAAATCCTCTAACAAGGACTAAGCTTGGACTGCATGTCTTGCAACAAAGCTCAAGGTCTATGGGAGCAGGTGTGGTAACAGACGGGATTAGCGACTGAAGTGGAACCATTACCCTCCCTGGAAGCATGTTATGCTTAAATAAAAGTCCATAGGAGGCTAAGCAGCTAAAGGCTCCTCTCCAAATGACAGAGTCCTCAAGGGAATATCAGAAGGAGGGAGAATAGCACTTTCTCATCTACAGGAACCATATCCGAGAAAAGCTAAGTTCTCTCAGTGAGGGTTTCACTGGTGCAAAAGCAGCAGACCAGAAGGCAACGTTATGAAACTGCTTGACAGTCTTGTGAGTTGGCAACAACCAAAGATGTGTGACTGAGGAGCATGCGGTAAGGTATGCAGAGCATGCTGTATGCAGAGCATGCTGTATGTAGAGCATGCTGTAAGGAAAGCAGAGCATGTTGCATGGCGTGCGGCTTATGCTGCATGGGATGAGGCTCATGCTGCATGGGATGAGGCTCATGCTGCATGGTATGAGGCTCATGCTGCATGGGATGAGGCTCATGCTGCAAGGGATGAGGCTCATGCCGCATGCGTTGAGGAGGATGCCGCATAGTATGAGGCTCCTGCCTCGTGGGTTGAGGCGGTTGCCGCATAGCATGAGGCTCCTGCCTCATGGTTTGAGGAGGATGCCGCATAGCATGAGGCTCCTCATAGCATGAGGCTCCTGCCTCATGGGTTGAGGAGGATGCCGCATAGCATGAGGCTCCTGCCTCATGGGTTGAGGAGAATGCCGCATAGCATGAGGCTCCTGCCTCATGGGTAGAGGAGGTTGCCGCATAGCATGAGGCTCCTGCCTCATGGGTTGAGGAGGATGCCGCATAGCATGAGGCTCCTCATAGCATGAGGTCCCTGCCTCATGGGTTGAGGAGGATGCCGCATAGCATGAGGCTCCTGCCTCATGGGTTGAGGAGGATGCCGCATAGCATGAGGCTCCTGCCTCATGGTTTGAGGAGGATGCCGCATAGCATGAGGCTCCTGCCTCATGGGTAGAGGAGGTTGCCGCATAGCATGAGGCAGGAGCCTCATGGGTTGAGGAGGATGCCGCATAGCATGAGGCTCCTCATAGCATGAGGTTCCTGCCTCATGGGTAGAGGAGGTTGCTGCATAGCATGAGGCTGCTGCCTCATGGGTGGAGGAGGTTGCCGCAACGCATGAGGTTCCTGCCTCATGGGTGGAGGAGGTTGCCTCAACGCATGAGGCTCCTGCCTCAAGGGTTGAGGAGGTTGCCGCATAGCAAGAGGCTCCTGCCTCAAGGTAAGAGGAGGTTGCTGCATAGCGCTGGTACCTGGCAACTCCCAATGCGGCAGCTCACGCATGGAGGCAGGAGGAGCCTCAACATCATACGTCTGGCAGGCTGGACTGCGCAGAGGTGGAGGAGCGCTCGCAGGAGGAGGTGTGCTAACCTTCTCTGCCTGAAACTCCTGCATCAAAACCACAAGCTGAGACTGCATTGTCTGCAGCATAGACCACTAGGGTCTATGAAAGACAACAACAAACGGAGCTACTGTCCGTTGAGACTGAGGGTCTAAAACAGCTGGTGCGGCAATAGACGGAGTTACTGCCTGTTGCGGTACCACCTTGCCTCTCTGGGAGGTGTGCAGTTGTCGTACTGCAGCAAGTCCGAACTGACCCAGTGCTAATGGCTACACCTAGGAGTTGGACTTGCGCGGAAGGGACCGACTTGCACTTAAAAGCTGCAAGATTTGGTCCATGGTTTCTGCGAGAAACCTCTTCGGCAGACGAGGAATAAATGGGCTCTCTCGTCTTTGTGTGGGTGGGGTGATCACGTCGGCTACGTGAGTTGGTTACACCCGAAACCACGGAGGGAAACGTCTGTTCGTCGATCAAGGCCTGATGAACCCATAAGTCCTTCGACGTTACTTCTCCCCTGGGCTTGGGAGCTTGTAAGAGGTCCCAGACTAGGCGAACAACTGGCACGAACAGACGAACCCTTGAACGCAACACTGTAACACTTTGCGCTTATCACTTTATCACTTTTGATTTTCTGTTTGCACTTATTTCACTGAACTCGAAACTTTAAGTGGTTTGTACCTGAAACACGCAATTCTATCCTTCATTAAAAGTTAGTAATCGCGAAAACAGTATTACAATGTAACAGAAAAACATAATGAAAGATAAATAATTCAGTGGCTGGAAAAGAGACTAAACACTAGATCAAATAAACTACGTTTAAAATCTCTCACCGCAAAAAGCCTGGGAACAAGAATAAAACTCTAGAAACGTTTACCTTCTTCCCCTAAAGAGACTAGGGAGAAGAGCAAAAACGATAACAACGTTACCCGCTTGAACGAAACGTTTACCCTCCTCTCTCTCCCTCCGTCTCTATCTCTCTCTCTCTCTCTCTTTTGACTTAGAACCTGAGAGATGAGCCCAATTATATATATCGTTAAACATATTATTGTTAAAGGAAAAAAAAACTGAAAGATTTCCCAAATAAAAAGTTCCTTTATTAGAATTAAAACCATTTAAGCTAAGAAAGAATGAACAAAACGCTACAATCGGTTTACTCTTACTGCAACGTGAAACCGTGAATCTCTCTCTCTATCGTAACGATAGAGCGCAAGTTGAACGTTCTGAACGTCAACAACTGCAGAGACAAAACAAAACGTTAGTTCAACTTTGAAAACAGTACGAGACTATCAAAGAAATTCTTTCAAAAACATAAAATGTTAACAGGTAAAAACGAAATGACGGGCTCAATGTTAATTAACTTCGGTTCCAAGAAAAGACCGCCTACTATTAGGAAAGGTCGCATATTTTAATAAGTTTATAATAAAAGGAAGTTAATCGAAGAGGCCTATAAAAGGCGGAGAGATATAAAATAAATCTATAACTTTGTTAAGCAAAATTAAGAAAGAGAGTCTATACTCTCTTCGACACCAACACTTCCGACTAAGGGAAGGGTCTGCCATTTAAAAGTGAAAGAGAGTTCATACTCTCTTCGTCACCAAAATTAAATCAAATTAATTCCAAAAAACTTGCTAAGCTAATGATAAAGCTTCCTGAATAGCGAAGGCTAAACTCTAGAGCAAATACATCACCAAATCATGAACAATAACTCCAGAATCAACAGCATATCCATGTAGGTCTAGCCGGAGGCACGACAGAGGAAAAATTGAGGTGGTGTTGACAAGAAGTACTGGAGTACCTGACCACAGATGGCGCTGTTGTGTACACCCCCACCTGTATAGCGATCGCTGGCGTATCCCGACCGTAGATTTCTGTCGGCAACAGAGTTGACAGCTACATGATTATCGGGTAAGATTAATATTGAAAAACTACGTTTTATCACAGTTTACGTGTATGTCACGTCATGCCATAACAATTAAGTAATGTACAGAACTGTACTTCACATGGAACCTTTTTAAGCTAAGTATCTGTTTTTCGTAAGATAAGTTGTAAGTACTTTTTCATGTTCAGAACATGTATATAGAACCTTAAGTCACTTTAGAGGGCAAAAATCCTACCCCCGTCGAAAGTAGACTATCGTTGAGTCTCTTGGAACGAAATAGGGCGGCATATTACTGTACATATGTACATCTATAAAACATTAACTGTTTGTTCTTACCTCCTGTTAACTACTGCTTCTAAGCCAAATTTTATTCTTCAAAAGAAAAAAGATGCATAAATACACTTCTATTCATTCATACATTTTCAGCCATCCTATCAAACAATTACAATATCTCTCAAAAGTATGTCTCAGTACTGTTGCTATTAGACTGTTCAACCATAAAAGTTTAACTATATCTTTAATATGATATACAATCTCTGTCACTTCATTTCTACCTTCTTTCTTTAGTATTGCCAAGTGCCAAATGTATATCTTTCCATTCTCAAACATCCATCACCTATCCAGGCTTTTACCTCCCATGTGACACCTCTGCTCAAAACAAAAAGCCCTATCAGGTTACAACCCTCGATTCCCTGCTTCACAAGTATCAATAGCATTGACAATCCAGGAAGACTTCCACAGTTTCACATTAAAGGAAATAAACCTTAAAACACAATACTGAAACTAGAGGAGCACTCAGTAGAGCACAGACCTCCACTGCGGCAGCTTATTTCTCAATCTTGACCTTGAACTTTGACCTTTACATGTATTAATTGGCATGGATTTTCATAGTCAATTATGAACCAATTTTGATGTCTGTGACAACGATGTCAAAACTTATGACTGATTACGTCAATTGGACATTTTGCTTGACCGTGACCTTGACCTTCCGAAATTGAATTATTTCCAGCTTTATACATAATAGTTAATCCCTGCAAGTTTCATTACTCTATGATTAAAATTAGGACAAGGAAGCTGTTTACGATCAAACTCACAAACAGGGGGTAAAATATAACCTTCCAACTTCGTTGGTGGAGGTAAATATGAAATATAATTTTATTCTAGGCTACTTGGAAGAGCATTAAAGGGGTTGTCTATTATCTAAGAGGCTCGTCAACCATATCCAATAGATTTTTTATCAGATTTTTTCTTTAGGGTTGGATGTGAAATATGTTCTCTCCACTTTACTGTAGCTTGTGCTCTTTCTGCCAGTTATTACATACTGTACTCCACAAAATCTTTCATTCCTAAACAATTGTTTCACGGACATCTTAGAGTTTGATTACGTAAAACTTATTCGTTCTTTCTGTGTAAAATCTAAAGCTTGAAGCTCGTTGTGAAGTTAACTGATAAATATACAATGTAAGAATGTTAATATTTAAGTGTAACTATTGTCATGAATCCTTGACAATCAAGACTGTCATTGCTGTTATGGTAATCAACAGATGTAAATCCTTTTGCCTGGATGCAATATTGCAGAAATAGTATCTGAGACCTTTATGATTTCATGAGCAAATTTGACGAAGGATTAAACAAACTTACCAAGTTAATGACATACGGAAAAATCAACAGAGCTGTATATGTATTTTTGATTATTTATTTCTACAAAGAAAATTTAGCTGCTAATTACCATGCATGTATTGTGACATTTTATTACTTACGTACATATGTTTTATATGTTCATTGGTTTACTATGTGTACTGTATTGATACGAGTACCTTTTGAGGCTTTGTTTATCAAGTCAAACAACAAATGTTGACATTCAAGGTTTATTTCCCAACCCATCTCTAAATCTTTATTTAACCACCACCTATGTTTATACAGTAAAAACATTACGCTACGCTCAAACTTATTTTCGCTTCAACTGACATCATTATAATGATGGCCATGATTCTAAAACTTTGTTCTGTATTTTCAGTTATCATATTTGTAGGAGATTAAAAGCTTGCATACCGAAAAACTATTTATTTTTTCTTAAAAATAAAAACGTGCTGTACAGTATTTGAAAAGAAAGGAAGTTTGTATCTTAGAAAACTAGGAATGCCTGCAGCTCTGTCAAATGCAATTTCTTAAAGAAACTGTTGTGTCTTTTAATTGAATTACATGAAGACATTTCTCCCAAGGCTCCCGAGTAAAAAGATACATACTAGAAATCTTTAATATGTACAAACACCAATATAAATACTTCACACTAATCGTCCTCACCAACTTCCATGTTAATTTCTAATGTTTCTGCAAACTTTTTCTTTTTTAACGGTGGTCCTGGAAAGCAAAAACAAATGCAATGAACATTTATCTTATCAATGTTACTGCTGAAATCTTTTATATTAGAATAATCGAACTTCTTATAAGTCTAAATCGAAACGTTTAGTGAAGATATTTCTGAAACTACCAAGTCCTTAGGTTTCTGCTTTTTTTATATTATAATTTTCTTGTTATAAACTTTAGTTTTGGGCAAATCCTGTTTAATTTACTTTTCTCCGGTTCATACTTAATTCTATCATTAGTTTTTTCATTTATATATCAGTAAAGATGTGTATTCAACTCCATTTTTCAATGCTGAATTAAATATCAGTCTAGTTACTACTTTTTAAAGAAATGAATGGTACCAAACTTCTTCAAATATTCATGGTCACAGGAAATATCCATTCAACCTCCAATGTTCAGAATCACGATTTAACTTCTCAATTCTAAATTTGTTTCTAAAAATATGGCTCTAAAGCTGATATCTATAACCCTGGACTCAAAGAAGTTACATTCACGTAATGTCCCAGCATTACAAGTAGGGTACAGATAATAACACCAGTTGTGTCATTAAAAAGTGTAATGAAATTTTTTGCCAGAGGGATTGTTGCAATTACACAGTGTATGCATTGCATTGCATTTTGAGTATCGTATGTCTAGTATCAATAACAATATACGATTGCTTTTTAAGGTTATGTGTTTGCTGTAATCCACTGAGCCAATGAGACACTTCATAATCTCTGTCTACTTAAGATGTTAAGAAGAAATCCCACACTGTATGCCAATTTTTAATAATGTTGAGAATATTCCTAACAGATATTTAAGAACAATATTTGAGAGTTACTGGCATTTAAAACTACAGTATATCAACGTGCCAGAAATATATGTATTGCTTTTGAACCTTTAATATTTTCTAAACAACTGTATTAATGCGTGTGGCTTCAGATCTCTATTGCTACTATTACAGGAAAAGAATAATGGTGAATGGATGGCAATAAAATGGCACAAAACTGAGACTTATTTCATGTTCTGTAAAACTGTGGAATGGCCTCTATAGCAATGCTATTGGTGGTGATGCTTAGAAAATTGAGATAGGGTAAAAATGGATGAACGCGCTACAAGTATCATCTTTAAATATTTTTTCCCCCATTTTTCTTTCACATATGAACACTCAAGTCACAGGAAGATGGCTTTCTACTTTAATGACACTTGTGGCTTGTCCCCTTAAGAATGTTTGTCAACTTTCATTAATGCTGTAATCCCTTTCCATTTACAATCAACTGCACATCTTCTATCTCTATTCTCACTATCCTCAAAAGAACACCATACAATATTTCATTCAATCTGTGAACTCTATTTTTCATGATTAATTTCACGCAAACACTTTTACTTGCTACAGATACTTGATTATCAAGTTATACTAACCACAGTGATCTTTATTCAAAAGTTCCAATTACCTTTCTTCTTTTGCTGCTTAAAGTTCTCCCCAAAACAAAACTACCATCAATTTCATCGCATCAGATATTCGAACAAAGTAGTATCAAGCATAAACTGTACTAACAAAAGGAGGCATATTCCTCTTGGTACTGTGATTGTTTGAAAAACATAAACATAAATATGCAAGTCAACGGGTTACAATACCTTGCTCTTTAATGATTTGTAATAACAAATAAATATGTACAATATGGTATTTAACCCAAAAATTTCTACTCACTGAAACTACTTAGAATAATATTTTACCAGAATTCCCCTGTATTCATTACGACAAATTCCCGCATCAATTAAGTTGGTGACATACCTACGATGTATCCCACTTACTATCAACTTTTATGACTTATTCTTCTAACTACAAGTGTTATTTTTGTAAAATGAGAGCAACTCTTTCCATGTCTTTCTAAGAAATTCTAAACGTACTTACTGTACTCACTCAAAGATAGGAACTTGTACATGAAAATTACTAAAGTAAAGAAAAAAGTAAGAATTTAATTAACTAAACGCACCTTCTTTTTCTCAATAAGAACTAATTAATAAATAAGATTACTTAAACCTCACCATTACAATGAACGTACTGCAAATGCTTACCTCCCGATAGAAATTGCTGTGCTGTCTTTTCTCGCAATTCCTCCACAGTTTCGTCATCCTTGGCCCATTCCAGAACAAGACGTCTCCCGTACAAATGGGTGCTTTGACAAAGGGCTTCAAAGGCTTTCTGAAATGATGAAAAATAAATGTTACAAGAAAAGTATCTTTATAACTATTATTAATTACCCAAATTACCTTGTCTTCAACACAAAAAATTAGTAAACATCTTTCTTTCAAGAGATAACAAAATGAAATTATTTTCTTTACAAAAACATACGAGTAATCTTAAAAGGATCTTCTATTAATATACTGTGTCAGCAGATTTTTACCCGAAAACACTAGCTAAACATTAAACACTTGATGATGTGCTGGCAAAGAGGGGGTGGACCGATTCTAACTCGTTTGGGTCATATTCAACTTTACAGATGGTGTAGCAAACAAGTTATAAAGGTTATAGATAATTGCTGGCATAGACAGAATATTACATGATTTGCCCTTTCAGTGTTATTCATAAATTAATTTTAACCTTTCAAAAACAAACAAATTGGATATTAAGAATGTAGTTAACATGAATTATAAATAAAATGTGTTTTCTCTTTCAGGTATAGAAGTGGAAGAAGATGACAAATTTGGAGATAATTTGTATTTTTCCTAACCATAAAAACCTTAGCTATTTACATAGGTATTACTTTCGGCGTAGCTGAAATGACGAGCCATTAGAATTTTAACGAGGGTTAATTATCCCCGCGCTAGTTAGCAAGGGGGTAGGGGAGTGGTAGCTAGCTACCCCTCCCCCCCTCATACACCGGTGAACTGCTTCACTTCACTGAGGTAGGACTTGCCTTGGGGGACAGGGCTGGCGGGCAAATATGTGTAAATAGCTAAGGTTTGTATGGTTAGGAAAAATACAAATTATCTCCGAATTTGTCATTTGTTCCGTAACCGAAATACAAACCACGCTATTTACATAGGGTGACTTAACCCTTAGGTATGGTGGAAAGTCCCAGCCTTACTGGCTTTGGCTTTGCCCGGGGAACTCAGAATCCGAGTGAGTAGCACTCGAGAAAAAGAGTCCCTGCACCTCGCAAGTTCCTTGCTCCGCAAGGAACGTGCGGCCTACATAAGCTTGTGTGTGGAGGAATGAAGTGTGACTCGTCCTAGGAAGTTGACCTGAAGTCCTTTAGATGGAATTCTAGGCTAGGACGTTCCCAATACCACCTCGTCAGGGTATGGGGGACGCGACAGTATTATCTTAATACTAGGAACACAAGGAAGCATGGTTTACCTGCAGAGGTTCGAGGTCAGCTATGCAGAGAACCCAGGATGCTGTTTTCACCAAGAGAGGGGAGGATGAAGAAAGAAGTAAGGGCCAGACATACTCTTTCATTCATGCAGTCTAAAACTGGGTAACAATCCCCTCAACCTTCTGCTACCTGTCCATTAAGGAGCCTGAGGTTAGACCAGCTGTTGTGCAGCCACCACAGGGCCGATAGAGAATGTATCAAGGCTCCTGTGGGCCACGTCTTGCAGGTAGTGGGCTGTGAAGGTCGTTTGACGCTTCCAGACCCCAGCTTGTAGCACCTGCGTCACCGAGAAGTTTCTCTTAAAAGCCGGAGACGTTGCGATGCCTCTGACATCGTGTGCTCTGGTGCGACGTGACGGAGGAGGATCTGGATTCAAGGCGTGGTGGATGACCCTTCGAATCCAAGCTGAGATGGTATTCTTTGTGACCCTCCTCTTCGTCCTTCCCGTGCTCACAAACAGGGCTTGCACGTGAGGACTGACTGCAGCTGTTCTCCTCAGATAACGCCTCAGACTTCTTACTGGACATAGTAGCAGATGGTCTGGGTCACTTGTTACAGAACGGAGACTTGAAACTCTGAAGGAGTCGAACCGTGGGTCCGCCACTCCAGGGTTCTGAGTCTTAGCTACAAACTCAGGGACGAACCCGAACGTTACCTCCCCCATCCCTTGAATGGGCGACGTCGTATGAGAGACCATGAAGTTCACTAACCCGCTTGGCAGATGCCAAAGCGAGCAGGAACACCGTCTTCCAAGTCAGGTGTTAATCAGTGGCCTGGCGTAATGGTTCGAACGGAGGTCTCTTAAGAGCCCTGGAGACTTGAACCACGTTCCATGGAGGAGGTCTCACTTCCGACTGAGGGCAGGTAAGTTCGTAGCTTCGTATGAGTAAAGAAAGTTCCAGCGAGGAAGAAATGTCTATTCCTTTCAGCCTCAAGGCTAAGATTAGGCTGAGCGATAGCCTTTCACCGCCGAGACTGAAAGGCGCATTTCCTCCCGCAAATACACGAGAAACTCCGCTATTGCTGGAATAGTGGCACCGAGGGGAGAGATACCCCTCCCACAACACCAACCACAGAAGACTCTCCACTTTGCCTGGTAGACCCCTGCAGATGACTTTCGCAGGTGTCGAGACATCCTCACCGCAACTTGTTGCGAAAAGCCTCTCTCCGTGAGGAGACGCTGGATAGTCTCCAGACGTGAAGTCGAAGCAAAGCTACGGCTTTGTGGGAGATGTTGCAGTGTGGTTGCTTGAGTAGCTCGTGTCGTGGGGGAAGTTCTCTCGGGAGTTCTGTCAGGAGCTGCAGAAGGTCCAGGAACCACTCTGCATGATGCCATAGCGGAGCTATTAAGGTCATTGACAGATTGACCGATAGTCTGGTCTTGTTGAGCACCCTTCTCATCAGACAGAACGGTGGGAAGGCGTAGACGTCGATGTTGTCCCACCTTTGTTGGAAGGCATCTTGCCAGAGTGCCTTGGGGTCCGGGACTGGGGAGCAGTACAGCGGCAGCTTGAAGTTCAAGGCTGTCGCAAACAGGTCCACTGTCGGGGAACCCCACAAAGTCAGGACTTTGTTGGCTACTTGAGGATCCAAAGACCACTCGGTACTCAGTATCTGCGATTCTCTGCTCAGACTGTTGGCGAGCACATTCCTTTTGCCCGGAATGAAGCGAGCTGATAGTGGAATCGAGTGGACTTCGGTCCACCTCAGTATCTCTACTGCAAGATGGGATAGCTGTTGTGAAAAGGTACCTCCCTGCTTGTTGATATATTGTAAGCCACTACTGTGGTGTTGTTGCTCATCACCACCACGGAGTGGCCCGCCAGGGTCTGTTGGAACTGTTGAAGGGCCAGATAGACGGCCTTCATCTCTAGCAGATTGATGTGAAGGTACTTTTCTGATTCTGACCATAGGCCTGAGATCCTCTGGTTCAGAACGTGGGCCCCCCACCCTTCTTTTGACGCGTCCGTGAACAGCATCAAATCCAGGGGAAGGACGAGAAGATCCACTCCCTTTCGAAGGTTTTCGTCGGTCAGCCACCACTGCAGGTCCGTTCGTTCTGCAGGTCCCATAGGGATCAAAGTGTCCGGGGAATCGTTGCCTTGATTCCACCGGGACTTGAGCCGCCATTGCAGAGATCTCATCCTGAGGCGGCCGTTTGGAACTAGACGGACCAAGGAGGCCAGGTGACCTAGGAGACGTAACCAAGATTGGGCTGGAAGCTCCTCTCGTCCGAGGAAAGGCCTTGCGACGCTCCTCAGCCTTGCTATCCTGTCGTCTGATGGAAAGGCTTGCGGAGATTGGAGTCTAATATCATGCCTAGATATACCAGTCGTTGAGTTGGAAGCAGAGAAGACTTCTCGAGATTTACCATGATCCCTAGATCTTGGCAAAATCCCAAAAGCTTGTCTCGGTGTCGAAGAAGGGTCGACTCCAAGTCTGCCAGGATCAGCCAGTCGTCCAGATAGCGAAGGAGACGGATGCCAATCCTGTGTGCCCATGAAGATATCAGGGTGAACACTCTGGTGAACACCTGAGGTGCTGTGGAGAGACCGAAACACAACACCTTGAACTGGTAGATCTTGTTGTCTAGGCTGAATCTCAAGTACTTCCTGGAAGACGGATGGATTGGGATCTGGAAGTACGCGTCCTTTAGATCCAGTGTACACATGAAGTCTTGTGGTCTCACCGCAAGTCTGACCGTGTCTGCTGTCTCCATGCTGAACCGGGTTTGCTTGACAAACTCGTTCAGAGCTGAGAGGTCGATGACAGGTCTCCAGCCTCCAGACGCCTTCTTTACAAGAAAGAGTCGACTGAAGAAGCCTGGGGAGCCGTCGACGACCTTCTGGAGAGCATCCTTCTTGAGCATGGTCTCGACTTCTGCCCGAAAGGCTAGCCCCTTTGCCGATCCCATGGCATAGGAGCTCAACAACACTGTATTCGCTGTCAGGGGAGGAAGAGATGTTATGAACGGGACGCGATATCCTTGGCTGATCACAGAGATCATCCAGGAATCGGCCCCGAGTTGCTGCCACCTATCCGCACAACTTTGTAGGCATCCCCCCACTGGTGGACATGCAGGGGGATTGCCAATCCTAGCGTTTACAGCCTCGGCCGCTCCCCCTAGGATTTTTGCCTCTCCTGGAGGACTTTCCGCCTTTCTTGTCCTTGACAGGAAAGGGCTGCTGCTTAGACACCTTTCCCTTTGCTGCCGGAGCCTGTTTCGATGTCCTTGACTGACGAGTCTGCTGCTGTTGTTGTTGAGGAGCTGGAGGCTTGTAGGGCCGAGATGTAAGGGCCCTTTGGAGGAACGAATCGGGATTCGACTTCCTCCACCTCTCAGCTGTCCATTCCACATCCTTGGGCTCAAACAAACTCCCTCCAAGGATGGAGGAGTGTCTGAGCTTGCAGACATCCATGGCTGGGACTTTCGAGTGGAACCTCTCGGTCACGGCATCACAACGTTTAAGGATCGAGTTAGCCCACAAGTTCGAAACTTGGTGGGCCTGGAACTCGATGGTGCGCGTTCCCGAGAGGAGGAAAGTCTCCATGGCCTTCCTGGTGCTCTCCTTGGACAAGTCCTTGGATCACAATAGGATACCCAGAGACCCCAGCCAGATGTCCAGCCACGAAGTGGCCTGCATGGCACACTTTGCGACCTTCTCCTGGCTTAGGATCTCCGTAGCCGAGAATGTCACCTGCCGGGTGGAGAGTTTCTCGAAAGAAATTCCCCTAGCGAGCTCTTCCACAGAGTGGTGGAGGGGAAGAGCCAAAAAAGACTCCCCCATGATCTCGAAGTACCTCCTCTGTTGTATACGAGGAGGTGGGAGGAGTTTGTTCCCAGCAGAGGAATGGCTGGAGGAGGCGAGTTTGGAGAGCTGGCCCTCAACCTTGTCTCTAGCACTCTTGACTCCCTGGGACCAGGCCAGAGCTGCGCTGGCCTTTGGGAGCTTCTGGGTACCATAGACTTGGTCCAGGACCGTATCCTTGCCTTCGCAGGGGCGGTCTCGGGGTCCTTGAATCCGTTGAGTTGCCTCATTAGACTCAGGACCTGCCAGAAGGCATGCTCCGACTCGTGCTGCTCTCCTCCTTGTGGACTGGCAGCAAGGTCTCCTGTCCCCAGTAGCTCTACTTGGGGAGATACGGGGACGTTCTCCTGGGGTCTCACTAACTCTGGTCGAATCCGAGATGAAGACTTAGGAGCAGTCTTCGAGTCCTTAGGCTCCCTCCTGGGAGGGATACAGGACTCAAGCAAAGAAGTCTGGGGGCTCCTCTCCACGCGAGATGGTTCTCTTCCTCGAGGTGGGGTTCCTCCCATTGGTGCTGTGGGAGAATGCCTCACCTCGCTGGATTCTCCTGAGGACAGAAAGGCTTCGTCCACAGGGGAAGGAGAAGACGTCTGCGAGGGGGAAGGGGCCTTCCTGACGGACTTCTTGGGAGTAAGATTAACCCTAGGAGAAGTTACCACGAAGTCCACTCCTCTCCTTCTCTTCAGTGGGGACGAGGCTGCCGTTGGTTTCAGCCCCAGATCAGCGAGGGCCGGCTTCATAGCCTGCACGACCGCTTTGATCAGGAACCCGAACCAAGGCTGACGGCTGACCGACGCAGTGTCAGCAACACCCGCGGGAGGGAAGGGGATCGGCTGATCCTTAGGAGTGGATACCACGGGGCCTGCCTGAAAAGAAGAATGATGCGTAGAACTCTCCGAAGATTTTTCCTGCTCCTGGACGTGCGCAGCTCTGCGCTTACGGGGTGGGGATCGTGAGGACGAAGATCTAGAAGCACGCGTCCCCAAAGACTCGCAAGGTTGGGCGCGCTGCGAAACCCGGTGGAATCGCTGGCGAGATCGCGCTGGCGCGATGGTGGAATCGCTGGCGAGATCGCGCTGGCGCGATGGTGGAATCGCTGGTTCGCGTGCGGGCAAACGTTGGCGCACGGGCAAGCGGAGATGAAGGCGCGTGGGCGCGGTGGCGAGGGTGCGCGTGGGCGCGCTGGCGAGTGAGCACGTGGGCGCGCTGGTGAAGGTGCGCACAGTTGTAAGGGTGAGCGCTGGGGATCGGGAGAACGATGGCGATCGACTACGCACAGGCGAGTTAGCGTGTCGGCGTGTCAGAGACCTGTGGCGATCCGGAGCGTGGGCGCGTTGGAGAACGCTTGCGCGCAAGCGAGGGATCGCGCGGGCGCGTAGGAGATTGCTGGCGCCCAGGAGATTGTTGGCGCGCAGTTGCGCGTTCAGAAGGTGCCAGCTGGGGCGCAGGACCAGAGGGTGAGGTTGCGCGCAAAGGCGAACGCTCGTGGGCGGGCTCAAGAGATATCTCGTGGGCGAGCGGGCACGCGGGAGCGCAGGTGCTCGGGCTGTCTTAGAAGTGCGCACAGGTGAGTGCACGCGATGGCGCGCAGGCGATGGCTGGCGCGTAGGCGAACGTTGGCGAGGCGAAGGAACAATGTCCTTGCCCGCGCTCAGATTCCGAGATCATGGGCGCGCGGGCGAACGTTGGCGCGCATCAAGAACAGGGCGCGCAGTTGTGCGCTGACGAGCAGGTGATCGTGGGCGCTCAGGAGACCGATGGCGCGCATTGCGCGCAGCAGGAACAGATGTGCGCTGGCGAACTGGAGAGCGCTGGCGCACAGGAGGTCACTGTAGCACAGGAGAGCGCTGGCGCGCAGGTGAGCATAGGCCAACAGATCTACGGCGAGACTCAGCATGAGATCGTCGGCTCGTAGAATCAGCAGAAGTCTGGTCAGCAGGAGAGCGGGGCGCGCAGGAGATCGTGGGCGCGCAGGTAAAACCTGGCACTTAAGGGACTTACCCACATTGTGGGATAAGCCCTTTTGCCCCGAAGGGACCGGTGCCCGTTGGACAACGGGGTGCTTTGGCGCCCACTGCGCATCAGCGTCCAGGAATGGTGATGGAAGACTGGAAGGTCTGGCAGGCGTCGGAGATCGCGAACGATCTGCGGAGAGGTCTAGTGATGCGGCTGCAACGGTCTGCTCTTGTCGAAGAGGATCCTCTGCGGGGGACGTCGAAGGCGAAGATCCGAAGAGGCGCCTCCTAACTCCCTTGTAAGGAGAAGGAAGGCCTCTGCGGCGAAGAGGAGGGGAGCCTTACGGCGAAGACGACCTCGAGGCACAGCAACACCATCGTCTGTCCTCTAAAGAGGAGTCTATGTCAGTGCACTCCCCCGAGGGGGAGAAACACCCACACGAGAGACCGTTGGACTCAGCGCCTCCCTCGAAGGATGTTCGGAGGGAGGAACTGAGCCTTCAGCAACAACCGCAACCGCAGCAGGGGTTTGACCCAACCCGTCGGAAGCCTCTGCCACAACAGCGTCGACAATAGACAGAGGATCTACCTCTGCTATTACCGGCGACTGTTTGACAGCTGCACCCAACTGGATCAGGTCAAACAGGGCTTCTCTGGAGGGCAAGCCCTTAAGCCCCAAGGAAGCCCAAAGCTGTAAGAGATCATCGTTAGCAACATGGTCATCAACAAAATCAATGCCCTCCCCCGGAGGAGGAGGGGGAGCTGCCTCGCTATGGGAGGCAACGCCCTCTCCCGAACCCCGAGGTTGGAAAACAAAAGAAAGGCCTACGCTACCACTCGACGGCCTCTCACGAGAGACCGATCGAGTGGGAGCTTCGGAGGAGGTTCGGGCAGCGGAAGAAGAGTCCTTGGAACCTTCCTTCTTCAAGGCAGCCCTTGAAGGAGAAAGGTCACGCTTAGACTTCTTCTTACGCAGCCGGGCAAACCTCTCCCACTGGGAGGAAGACCACTCCCTGCACTCACTACAGTTTTTATCCCTTTCACACCGTTGACCTCGACAATGCGGACATAAGGTGTGAGGGTCCATCTTGACCGCCGACATGAACGTTCCACAAGGGCGGTCGGGGAGTCCAGGGCACTTTCGCATGATAGGAAGAAAGGATGAGGCCAATTCCAAGCACACAAACTGAAAGAAAAAGCAAAAAATTTAAAGCTGTCAATGCGAGGGCGAAGCAGAGACGTCTGCTCATCGCCCGAGCCAAAAGTGAAGTGACGCAGTTCACCAGTGTGTGTGAGGGGGGGAGGGGTAGCTAGCTACCACTCCCCTACCCCCTTGCTAACTAGCGCAGGGGTAATTAACCCTCGTTAAAATTCTAATGGCTCGTCATTTCAGTTACGCCGAAAGTAATACCCTATGTAAATACAGTGAACCCTCGTTTATCGCGGTAGATAGGTTCCAGACGCGGCCGCGAAAGGTGAAAATCCGCGAAGTAGTGACACCATATTTACCTATTTATTCAACATGTATATTCAGACTTTTAAAACCTTCCCTTGTACGTAGTACTGTTAACAAACTACCCTTTAATGTACAGAACACTTAATGCATGTACTACAGTACCCTAAACTAAAACAGGCACAAATATTAAAGGTGATTTTATATCATGAGTTTCCTAAACACGCTAAAAAGCACAATAAAAAATGGCAACCAATGTTTTGTTTACATTTATCTCTGATCATAATGAAGAAACAAACTGGAGGTAGAGCTTTGCTTATTACCCAGACATATTTCCAATACTTTTCCCTTAGAACTACATCACATCTTCCTACTTTAGATATATATAAAGTATTATATATATATATATATATGTGTGTGTGTGTGGTGTGTGTGTGTATATATAGATATATATACATATATATATATATATACATATATAGTATATAGATATAGTACATATATATAGATATATACATATATATATATATATATACATAGTATATATATATATATATACATATATAGTATAGTATATACATATATATATATATATATACATATATATATATATATATACATATATATATATATATATATACATATATATATATATACATATATATATATACATATATATATACATATATATATATATACATATATATATACATATATATATACATATATACATATATATATATACATATATATATATATATATATACATATATATATATATATATACATATATATATACATATATATATATATATACATATATATATATATATATATATATACATATATATATATATATATACATATATATATACATATATATATATATATACATATATATATATACATATATATATATATATATACATATATATATATATATATACATATATATATATATATACATATATATATATATACATATATATATATATACATATATATATATATATATACATATATATATATATATATATACATATATATATATATATATACATATATATATATATATATACATATATATATATATACATATATATATATATACATATATATATATATATACATATATATATACATATATATATATACATATAATATATATATATACATATATATATATATATATACATATATATATATATACATATATATATATATATATATACATATATATACATATATATATACATATATATATATATATACATATATATATATATATATATACATATATATATATATATATACATATATATATATATTATATATATACATATATATACATATATATACATATATATACATATATATATATATATATACATATATATACATATATATATATATATATACCTATATATATATATATATATATACATATATATATATATATATATACCTACATATATATATATATATATATATTTATATGTATACACATATACATACCTACATATATACATACATACATATATACATAAATACATATATACATAAATACATATATACATAAATACATATATACATAAATACATATATACATAAATACATGCATACATATATATATATATATATATACCAGGTATATATATATATATATACTTACTGTATATATATGGGTTATGGAAAAAATCCGCGAAGTGGTGAATCCGCGATGGTCGAACCGCGAAGTGGTGAATCCGCGATGGTCGAACCGCGAAGTGGCGAGGGTTCACTGTAGCGCGGTTTGTATTTCGGTTACGGAACAACTCAATTTTGGAAGTTTTAAGAACAATAGGAACTCGACTCACAAAAGAACCTTACTCACCTTGGCTTCCTCTTTCGACACAAAATCTATGAAATCCAAAACCTCTGTGATCCTGAGTGGCAGGTTTATTCGGCAACCGCACTGATTTCAGCTCACCAAATGTGCTGTTAAAAGGAGAAAAGGAAAAAGAAAACATAATTCACAACATTTTTCAAACTGTTTGCATGGCTTAAAACTCATCGTAATACCCTTCTCTTTAATTTAACGTGGGTATGACATAAAAACTGTCCACTGCAATGCTTCAAGTTTCATTCAGCTTCTAATATATACAGTATATAAATATGAAGATATAAATATATACTCTACTGTACAATCCACAAACACTCACTGCATGAATCTCATGACATCAAGATTTTGGTGTAACCTTAAAACAAATGCATTAACCTTGTAAAAGCATTCTCCCCCTCTTAACATTTGTGCATACATCTTCCTCTCTTTGTCTCTTATAGTTTGCTTAAAATTAACCATTTTTGTTTGTGTGTCTTTTTAACTGCATTTTCTCTTGGACAATTAAGTATATTCTTCCAAATATTTACTATTCATTACAGCATTCCCTCTTTCGATATAACAATTCTTATCCAAACACTTCTCTGTTTTCTCAATCATTAGATTTATAGATTTTTGTATTACGGCCATACGTCCTAGCACTGGGGCCTGGAAGGCTATTCGATAACCACTGGGGGGAAACCCAACAGTTGCGATATCAAGTAAAATTTACATGATTGGACCTCAAGATGTAAGAAAGGAAGCTGGGATAACTGACAGCTATAAAGCGAGTCATCTTACATGTATCTAATATAAGATTTTCATGGACTTGTTGTTCTGAATTCACATCTTGTCCTCTTCTTATATTGGCAAATCCCAAGAAGCATACACATAGACACGAACAGTTATAAAAACAACAGGAAGAAAGAGCAATTAAGAAATTTTAGACCTCTGCCAATGAAGATTGTCAATGCTTTAATCAAGTCTACGTTACAAACTTTTCCTCTTTCGTATGTTGACCATGAATGAATCTACTGTACAATAAATATCCTGGACCTGTATCACTGCCAAAATCTAACCACTTCTAAGTTAGCTCATTTCTGACATATTCTGAAATTTCCATCAAAATTCATCTTTTTGAGTTAGGCTGGTGACAGACAAACAAACAAACAGAGATGAATGCATAACCTCCTTGGAGGGAGTAATTACAGTACATAAAATCAGAGGGTACCTCACCTAAACAGCTGACGGACTTCCCTTCTCGTCGCTTCAAAGGGAATATTCTTCACAAGGATTTTCGACGAATTTTGTTCACCAGCATCATGTAGCATTCTTGCGCTTTTGACAGGTGCCCTGGAACAGAGGATAAGGCTAAAGTTATTTCTCTACAAGAGGAATATACTTTTAAATTTGACATTATAATACTCATAGATCTTATATCAAGTGTTATTTCCCATTGTTATTACAGTATATAGTACTGTAATTTAAAATCGAAGTCTCACAACTGTCTTATATCAAACATGTATTAAGCACTGGAATACTGTACTATACTGTACATATATTTAAACATACTTTATCTATTCTTCACACAGCATAAATACAAAAGTTGCTTTAACTACTTTATTACCCGAGGGCATAATTACTAAAGGTAATATTGCAATGTGTATGATATGATGATGGGTATAGTAATCCCTCGGCTAAATAGTATATTTTTTTCACTCTTATAATGTTTCATATTTTCTATTATCTTTATAAATTTAAGATTTTATAAACCCAAAAATTAATTTCTAACGAAAAATAATTAAAATATGAAAAATACACATCTCATTTGCATCAAATAAAGAGGAGACCGCGATACAAATTTACATATACAGTAATATATTCATAAACCCGCGAAATACCAAGGGGGCAATAAGTATACCACGACATGGGAAGGGATTACTGCATACATAGAATCTTGATTACTGAAATGTTACAGTACTCACGCTAAAGTCTTCTCAGACAGTTTAACCTCAAGATTCTTTTCTTCCAACACCGAGTCCTGCAGTTCTCTCAATGCTTTCTGTGCGTCCGATTGTTTGACAAACTGCACGAAACCATATCCTTGGGAGAGTTCTCGTCTCTTGGCAATCAACACCGAGTGGACTTGGCCTACGCTTGAAAAATGCTGAAAGATAAAAGACACTTAATACTGTATGTTCAAAGAAGCTGTTTTGAAGTTGAATTGTTTGTAAGTTAAATATTGTTAATTTTTTTCCTCTAACTCACATGCCTATGATTTTCAACTGCATGGGACAAAAAATAGTCCCATTTCATACTACAAATGTTGTCTTGCTTACTGCATTAACCCTTTTACCCCCGGGGTATTTGGAAATTTCCAACCCTTAACCCCCAAGGGGTTATTTTTTTCCTAGCACATTTTGCAGTATATTTTTTTTAAATTGCTTTAACAGCCTTAATTTTTGTCATAGAGAGGTCAGGTTGGTCTCATTCTCTTGGAAAATGCCTGAATTTTCTCAAAAAATTATCAAAAAATATGAAAAATGTTATTTTCATTAGTAAAATAAATTTTTGAATATACTTACCCGATAATCATGTAGCTGTCAACTCCGTTGCCCGACAGAATTCTACGGGAGGGATACGCCAGCTATCACTATACTAGAAGGGGGTGTACTCACCAGCGCCACCTGTGGCCAGGTACTGCAGTACTTCTTGTTGACACCACCTCAATTTTTCCTCGGTCCACTGGTTCTCTATGGGGAGGAAGGGTGGGTCAATTAAATCATGATTATCGGGTAAGTATATTCAAAAATTTATTTTACTAATGAAAATAACATTTTTCAATATTAAACTTACCCGATAATCATGTAGCTGATTCACACCCAGGGGGGTGGGTGAAAACCAGTGTACATGACTAAAGGATAGCTAAGTATCCCGTATTTCATATAATCAGTTATTCAGAATAACAATGAAATAATAAGTACCTGGTAAGGAAGTCGACTTGAACCGTTACTCTGCCTTTAATAAGTTCGTCTTCCTTACTGAGCGCAGCGTTCCTCTTAGGAGGCTGAATCAACTCTAAGGTGCTAAAGTATACAGGGCTGCAACCCATACTAAAGGACCTCTACACAACCTCTAACCCAGGCGCTTCTCAAGAATGAATTGACCACCCGCCAAATCAAAAAAGGATGCGGAAGGCTTCTTAGCCTACCGTAACAACCCAAAAAACAACAATAAAAGCATTCAAGAGAAAGGTTAAAAAAGGTTATGGGATTAAGGGAATGTAGTGGCTGAGCCCTCACCTACTACTGCACTCGCTGCTACGAATGGTCCCAGGGTGTAGCAGTTCTCGTAAAGAGACTGGACATCTTTAAGATAAAATGATGCAAACACTGACTTGCTCCTCCAATAAGTTGCATCCATAATGCTCTGCAGAGAACGGTTCTTATTAAAGGCCATCGAAGTGGCTACGGCTCTCACTTCGTGGGTCCTTACCTTCAGCAAAGCAAGGTCTTCATCCTTCATGTGAGAATGGGCTTCTCTAATCAGAAGCCTTATATAATACGAAACTCCGTTTTTGGACATGGGCATCGAAGGTTTCTTGATTGCACACCATAAGGCTTCTGACTGTCCTCGTATAGGTTTTGACCTATTAAGATAATATTTCAGAGCTCTGACAGGGCAAAGAACTCTTTCTAGCTCGTTACCCACCATGTTGGAAAGGCTAGGAATTTCAAACGATCTAGGCCAAGGACGTGAAGGACGTTCATTCTTAGCTAAAAATCCGAGCTGTAAAGAACATGTTGCAGATTCGGATGTGAACCCAATGTTCTTGCAGAAGGCGTGAACCTCACTAACTCTCTTAGCTGTTGCAAGGCAGACGAGGAAAAGAGTCTTGAGGGTAAGGTCCTTGAAGGAAGCTGACTGGAGAGGTTCGAACCTAGGAGACATAAGGAACCTTAAGACTACGTCTAGATTCCAGCCTGGAGTGGATAAACGACGTTCTTTAGAAGTCTCGAAAGATTTAAGGATGTCTTGAAGGTCCTTGTTGGAAGAAAGGTCCAAACCTCTGTGGCGGAGAACTGAAGCCAACATACTTCTGTACCCTTTAATCGTAGGAGCCGAAAGGGATCTCTCATTCCTTAGATGTAATAGGAAGTCAGCTATTTGGGTTACAGAGGTATTGGTAGAGGAAACTGCATTGGCTCTACACCAGCTTCGGAAGACTTCCCACTTGGATTGGTAGACTCTACGAGTGGATACCCTCCTTGCTCTGGCAATCGCTCTGGCTGCCTCCTTCGAAAAGCCTCTAGCTCTAGCGAATCTTTCGACAGTCTGAAGGCAGTCAGACGAAGAGCGTGGAGGTTTGGGTGTACCTTGTCTATGTGAGGTTGACGTAGAAGGTCCACTCTTAGAGGGAGAGTCCTGGGAACGTCGACCAGCCATTGTAGTACCTCTGTGAACCATTCTCTTGCAGGCCAAAGGGGAGCAACCAGCGTCAGCCGTGTCCCTTCGTGCGAGACGAACTTCTGAATGACTCTGTTGATGATCTTGAACGGTGGGAATGCGTAAAGGTCGAGATGGGACCAATTCAGCAGAAAAGCATCCACATGAACTGCTGCTGGGTCTGGAACTGGGGAACAGTACAACGGAAGCCTCTTGGTCATGGAGGTGGCAAACAGATCTATCGTAGGTTGACCCCACAAGGTCCAAAGTCTGTTGCACACGCTCTTGTGAAGGGTCCATTCCGTGGGGATGACTTGATCTTTTCTGCTTAGGCGATCTGCTGAGACGTTCATGTTGCCCTGAATGAACCTCGTTACTAGAGTGAGGTTTAGACTTCTTGACCAAATGAGGAGGTCCCTTGCTATCTCGTACAGGTTCCTCGAATGGGTCCCTCCCTGCTTGGAGATGTAAGCCAAGGCTGTGGTGTTGTCGGAGTTCACCTCCACCACCTTGCCTAGCAGGAGGGACTTGAAGTTCATAAGGGCCATATGAACTGCCAGCAGCTCCTTGCAGTTGATGTGGAGCGTTTCCTGTTCCCTGTTCCATGTTCCCGAGCATTCCTGTCCGTTCAAGGTCGCGCCCCAGCCCGAGTCTGATGCATCCGAGAAGAGATGAAGATTGGGGGTCTGAATCGCTAACGATAGGCCCTCCTTGAGAAGGAGGTTGGTCTTCCACCACAAGAGAGTGGTCTTCATCTCTTTGGTGACAGGAATAGAGACTGCTTCGAGCGTCAAATCCTTGTCCCAATGAGCTGCTAGATGGAATTGGAGAGGGCGGAGGTGGAGTCTCCCTAACTCGACGAACAGGGCTAACGATGACAGGGTCCCTGTTAGACTCATCCACTGTCTCACCGAGCAACTGTTCCTCTTCAGCATGCTCAGGATGCATTCTAGGGCTTGGCTTATCCTTGGGGCCGATGGAAAAGCCCGAAAATCCTGACTCCGAATCTCCATTCCCAGGTAAACTATGGATTGGGAGGGAATGAGCTGGGACTTTTCTAAGTTGACTAATAGACCCAGTTCCTTGATCAAGTCCAAAGTCCAGTTGAGACTCTCCAGACAGCGACGACTCGTGGAGGCTCTCAACAGCCAGTCGTCTAAATAAAGGGAGGCTCTGATGTCCGATAAGTGGAGGAATTTTGCAATATTCCTCATCAGATGCGTAAACACCATAGGAGCTGTGCTTAGGCCAAAACACAGGGCTTGGAATTGGTACACAACCTTTCCAAAAACGAATCTCAGGAAAGGTTGGGAGTCTGGATGAATAGGAACGTGAAAGTAAGCGTCTTTCAGATCCAACGAGACCATCCAGTCCTCCTGCCTGACCGCTGCTAGGACCGACTTCGTCGTCTCCATAGTGAACGTCTGCTTGGTGACATAAGCATTGAGCGCGCTGACGTCCAGCACCGGTCTCCAACCTCCTGTCTTCTTGGCCACCAGAAAGAGACGGTTGTAGAAGCCCGGGGATTGATGGTCCCGGACTATAACCACTGCCTTCTTCTGTAACAGGAGCGACACCTCCTGGTGCAACGCTAGCCTCTTGTCCTTTTCCTTGTAGTTGGGAGAGAGGTTGATGGGAGAAGTGGTCAGAGGGGGTTTGCGGCAGAATGGTATCCTGTAACCCTCCCTTAGCCACCTGACAGACTGGGCGTCTGCACCTCTCCTTTCCCAAGCTTGCCAGAAGGTCTTGAGTCTGGCTCCTACTGCTGTCTGGAGAGGAGGAGAGTCAGTGTTTGCCTTTTGAAGTCTTGGGACCTTTCCTAGACCTGCTCCTGGAAGAGTCTGGACGGGAGCTTCCTCGGCTGGGGGCTCTGCCACGAAAGGGCGGAATAAACCTTGTAGCAGGAGTATCAGCCACTGGGGTGCGGTAAGTCCTGGGAACTGAGGGAGCAACCTTAGCCTTACGAGCTGAAGAGGCCACAAGATCATGAGTGTCCTTCTGAATCAGGGCCGCAGACAAATCCTTGATAAGCTCTTCGGGGAACAAGAACTTAGAAAGCGGAGCAAAAAGGAGTTGAGACCTTTGACAAGGTGTGATGCTGGAAGAAAGAAAAGTGCAAAGTTGCTCCCTTTTCTTAAGAACTCCTGAAACAAACATTGAAGCAAGCTCGCCGGACCCATCCCGAATTGCTTTATCCATGCAGGACATTATAAGCATGGCTGAGTCCTTGTCCGCAGGGGAGGTCTTCTTGCTCAGGGCCCCCAGGCACCAGTCGAGAAAATTGAAAATCTCAAAGGCACGAAATACACCCTTTAAGAAGTGGTCTAAGTCGGAAAAGGTCCAGCAGACCTTAGAGCGCCTCATCGCTGATCTACGAGGAGAGTCGACCAAACTTGAGAAATCAGCCTGGGCAGAGGCAGGGACTCCCAAGCCTGGTTCCTCTCCTGTGGCATACCATACGCCCGCCTTAGAAGTGAGCTTAGTAGGTGGGAACATAAAGGAAGTCTTCCCTAGTTGCTGTTTGGACTGCAACCAATCCCCTAATATTCTTAAAGCTCTCTTAGAGGATCTAGCAAAGACGAGCTTAGTATAGGCTGACTTAACCGGTTGCATGCCCAGCGAAAACTCAGATGGAGGAGAGCGGGGGGTAGCAGAAACAAAATGGTCCGGGTATACCTCTCTGAAAAGAGCCAGGACCTTACGAAAGTCAATGGGTAGAGGAGAAGACTTGGGTTCCTCCACGTCCGAAGAGGGATCTAGGTGCGCAGCTTCCTCCTCAGAAACCTCATCACCAGAGTGTAGCGAAGTGAGAGGTAAAGTAACAGCGGTATGCTGAACAGCAGAATCTGAACAAGCGGGTGCATAAACACTTGTGGTTTCATCCTCAAGTCTCTGTTGCTGAGTTAAAACCTGAGGTTCAGGCTGCAAAGACTGGTCAAGAAGAGTGGAGGAAGGTAGGCGCATGGGTTGAGGTGGCTGACTCCTAGCATGAGCTTCCTGTCTCAAGAGTTGCGCTTGCTGCAAGGGTTGCGGATGCGCAGTAGCAGGTTCCTGAGGAACGAGTTGAGGTTCCTGAGGTGTGAGCTGCGAGAGTTGAGGTAGCGGCTGCGCAGAACGCAGTTCCTGTCTCGCGAGTTGAGGTTCCTGAGGTGCTAGCCTTAAGAGTTGAGGCTCTCGCCTTGAGGAAAGTTGAGGTCGCTGCAGCGAGAGCTGAGGTGGCTGCCTCATGGATGGAAGAGGTTGTCGTACCTCAAGAGGTTGTTGCCTCGATGGTCTAACCGCAAGAGGAAGAGGAGGAAGTAAAGCATAAGACTCCTGCTCCCATTGTTGAGGTTGCCTTAAGGAAGGCTGAGGTTGCTGCACACCGCTGGTAACTGGCAACTCAGAACGCGGTAAGGTAGCCTGAGGAACCTCAACTTCGTACGCCTGGCAGACTGGACTGCGGTGAGGCGGAGCGTTCGCAGGAGGAGGTGCAACCTTCTCAGCCTGAAACTCACTCATTAAGACCGCAAGCTGCGACTGCATGGACTGCAGCAAAGTCATCTTGGGATCAGCAGACGCTAAGGTCTGCTGAGGCAAAGCCTTAACAGAAGATGAGGTCTGTTGAGGTATCGCCTTACCTCTCTTAGGAGGTGTACAGTCACCTGATGACAGCGGAGAGTCAGAGCTAATCCAATGACTGCATCCGGGTTGTTGAACTCTTGAGGTCTGGACTTTACGTTTCAGAGGTCTTGAGACCTGAGTCCAGCGTTTCCTCCCCGATATTTCTTCTGCAGACGAGTAAAAGACGGGCTCAATCGTCTGCGGGTGGGAGTGACGGTCTCTGTAAGACACGCCCGCAACCACCGAGGATACTTCTGTGCGCCGATCAAGGCCTGCCGAACCCTTTTGCCCTTCGACATTGCTTCTCCCCTGGGCTTGGGAGCTTGCAAGAGGTCCCGGACTGGGAGGACGACTGGCACCCACGGAAGTACCCTCACGCACAACACTGACACTGACACTAGCACTCGGCACCGCACTGACACTAGCACTTGGCACAGCACTGGCACTATCACCTCCCACTGCACTTTTGACCTTAAGTTCTTTGACGTCTGCCAAAAGAGACTTATGGTCACTAACCACCGATTCCACTTTGTCACCTAAAGCCTGAATGGCACGCAAAACAACTGACATATCAGGCTGAGCACAAATAGTAGGTTCGGGGGTAGCCACTACAGGGGGAGGAAAAGGTTGAGGATCATGAGGTGAGGAAAAAAGCGAAGAGCGAGAAGAACTCCTCCTAACTCTCTCTCTCTCTAACTTGGTTGAATATTTAAGGAATCGAACAAATTCAAGTGCCGAAAGTCCGGCGCATTCCTCACATCGATCTTCCAACTGACAGGGTCTTTCCCTACAGTCAGAACAAGTGGTGTGAGGATCAACCGAGGCCTTCGGAATACGCCTATTACAAGACCTACATCGTCTATGGGGAGGGGCTTGTGAAAGGTCAGACATCTTGAATCAAAGAGCAAGTCAAGGGGGATTCCAAATCAAGCAAAAGATCGTTAACCATAAATCAAAACCATATAAAAGCTATCTAAGCTAATTAGAAAAGTTTCCAGTATAGCGAAAGCTGAAATCTTAGAGAAATACTTCACCAAAAACCGTGAACAATACTCCAAAATCATAAGCGTATCCAAGAACGTCTTGCCGGAAGCACGACAGAGGAAAAATTGAGGTGGTGTCAACAAGAAGTACTGCAGTACCTGGCCACAGGTGGCGCTGGTGAGTACACCCCCTTCTAGTATAGTGATAGCTGGCGTATCCCTCCCGTAGAATTCTGTCGGGCAACGGAGTTGACAGCTACATGATTATCGGGTAAGTTTAATATTGAAAAACTAATTTTTATAGCATTTTTTCGCAAGGACGTACCGGTACGTCCATGGGGGTAAAGGGATGGCTTCTGTGAAATGTACCAGTACGTCCTTTGGGGGTAAAAGGGTTAAATCATATAATATTGTTTCATTACTTTATTTCATTATGAACTTTTGATACAATATCTGAGATTCATGATTTCAGTTGGAATTGTGTTTGTATCTCCGAATGTTAGTAAGTTGAGACCTTCTACTACACTATAAAATCTAGACTAACTAAAAACATACATACATATACCAAAGGCACTTCTCCCAATTTTGGGGGGTAGCCGACAACAACAAGAAACAAAACAAAAAAGGGGACCTCTACTCTCTACGTTCCTCCAGCCTAACCAGGGACTCAGCCGAGTTCAGCTGGTACTGCTAGGGTGCCACAGTCCAACCTCCCACATTTCCACCACAGATGAAGCTTCATACTGCTGAGTCCCCTACTGCTGCTACCTCCGCGGTCATCTAAGGCACCGGAGGAAGCAGCAGGGCCTACCGGAACTGCGTCACAATCGCTCGCCATTCATTCCTATTTCTCGCACGCTCTCTTGCCTCTCTCACATCTATCCTCCTATCACCCAGAGCTTTCTTCACACCATCCATCCACCCAAACCTTGGCCTTCCTCTTGTACTTCTCCCATCAACTCTTGCATTCATCACCTTCTTTAGCAGAGAGCCATTTTCCATTCTCTCAACATGGCCAAACCACCTCAACACATTCATATCCACTCTAGCCGCTAACTCATTTCTTACACCCGTTCTCACCCTCACCACTTCGTTCCTAACCCTATCTACTCGAGATACACCAGCCATACTCCTCAGACACTTCATCTCAAACACATTCAATTTCTGTCTCTCCATCACTTTCATTCCCCACAACTCCGATCCATACATCACAGTTGGTACAATCACTTTCTCATATAGAACTCTCTTTACATTCATGCCCAACCCTCTATTTTTTACTACTCCCTTAACTGCCCCCAACACTTTGCAACCTTCATTCACTCTCTGACGTACATCTTCTTCCACTCCACCATTTGCTGCAACAACAGACCCCAAGTACTTGAACTGATCCACCTCCTCAAGTAACTCTCCATTCAACATGACATTCAACCTTGCACCACCTTCCCTTCTCGTACATCTCATAATCTTACTCTTACCCACATTAACTCTCAACTTCCTTCTCTCACACACCCTTCCAAATTCTGTCACTAGTCGGTCAAGCTTCTCTTCTGTGTCTGCTACCAGTACAGTATCATCCGCAAACAACAACTGATTTACCTCCCATTCATGATCATTCTCGCCTACCAGTTTTAATCCTCGTCCAAGCACTCGAGCATTCACCTCTCTCACCACTCCATCAACATACAAGATAAAACACTTAATTATTCTAGCCCTACACAGAAATAGATTCCTACTGTATCAACTTGTATATTACTACAATTATGTTGTATACCCCCAAAAAAAACTTCAAAATGTTTAATCAGAGCAGGATTGGCAAAAAGATTTTAGACAATGATTTATCATGTTTCTCTCCAGAGGTGTTTTCAGCATAGTTGAATATATACATAAAAACTAGGTACTATCCAACGCAGCTAAAGGTTTAGTTATTTTTGGCATACACAATAAGCTGATATTGGTTTTTTTCTACATACTGTATAATGAATATACTTCATTTTTTCTTTATCAATTTAGTAAAAGAATCATTCTCACTAACAATTAGCAAAACAAGACAAAACAATAGTAGAATGCATGTATACAATTACCATGAACATCAAATTTCCATTGAAATTCTATAAAACCGAGATGCTTTCTTCACCACAATTTATTTATATATGTATGTATAAAGAAAAGTATCACCTCCTTTATTAAGAAACAAACATTACAGAGTAAAAGTGAATACTGTACTATATTATTATTATTATTACTAGCCAAGCTACAACCCTAGTTGGAAAAGCAAGATGCTACAAGCACAAGGGCTCGAACAGTGAAAAATATCCCAGTGGGGAAGGGAAATAAGGAAATAAATAAACAATATGAGAAAAAAATGAACAATAAAATATTTCAAAAACAGTAACATCAAAACAGATGTGTCATATATAAACTATAAAAAGACTTATGTCAGCCTGTTCAACATAAAAACATTTGCTGCAAGTTTCAACTTTTGATGTTCTACTGATTCAACTACCTGGTTAGTAAGCTCATTCCACAACTTGGTCACAGCTGGAATAAAACTTCTAGAATACTGTGTAGTATTGTAGTAATGTTGGTACTAATCAGAAATTTGATATACAACTTTATTTTCTTGAGCTCTTCAAAAAAAGAGAGTACGGTACTCAATCTCTCTCTTATTATCATCATTACTAGTCAAGCTACAACCCTAGTTGGAAAAGCAAGATGCTATAAGCCCAAGGGCTCCAACAGGGAAAAATAGCCCAGTGAGGAAAGGAAATAAGGAAATAAATAAATGATGAGAATGAATTAACAATATATCATTCTGAAATCAGTAACGTCAAAACAGATATGTCCTATATAAACTGTTAACAACGTTAAAAACATATATGTCATATATAAACTATAAAAAGACTCATGTCAGCCTCGTCAACATAAAAACATTTGCTCCAACTTTGAACTTTTGAAGTTCTACAGATTCAACTACCCAATTAGGAAGATCATTCCACAACTTCGTAACAGCTGGAATAAAACTTCTAGAATACCGTGTAGTATTGAGCCTCATGATGGAGAAGGCCTGGCTATTAGAATTAACTGCATGCCTAGTATTACGAACAGGATAGAATTGTCCAGGGAGATCTGAATGTAAAGGATGGTCAGAGTTATGAAAAATGTTATTTTCCTTAGGAAATAAATTTTTGAATATACTTACCCGATGATCATGTAGCTGTCAACTCCGTTGCCCGACAGAAATCTAAGGTCGGGATACGCCAGCGATCGCTATACAGGTGGGGGTGTACACAACAGCGCCATCTGTGAGCAGGTACTCAAGTACTTCTTGTCAACAAGAACTCAAATTTCTCCTCGGTCCACTGGTTCTCTATGGGGAGGAAGGGAGGGTCCTTAAATTCATGATCATCGGGTAAGTATATTCAAAAATTTATTTTACTAAGGAAAATAACATTTTTCAATACTGTATTAATCTTACCCGATGATCATGTAGCTGATTCACACCCAGGGTGGTGGGTGGAGACCAGCATACATGTTAACATTAGAAGCTAAGTATCCCGTATTTCATTTTAGCAGTTATTCAAAATAACAAACATAAAATAAATAAGTACCTGGTAAGGAAGTCGACTTGAACCATTACTCTGCCTTTTTTAAGTACGTCTTCCTTACTGAGCCTAGCGATCCTCTTAGGATGCTGAGCGACTCCTAGGTGCTGAAGTATGAAGGGCTGCAACCCATACTAAAGGACCTCATCACAACCTCTAATCTAGGCGCTTCTCAAGAAAGAATTTGACCACCCGCCAAATCAACCAGGATGCGGAAGGCTTCTTAGCCTTCCGTACAACCCAAAAACAACAATAAAAAGCATTTCAAGAGAAAGATTAAAAAAGGTTATGGGATTATGGGAATGTAGTGGTTGAGCCCTCACCTACTACTGCACTCGCTGCTACGAATGGTCCCAGGGTGTAGCAGTTCTCGTAAAGAGACTGGACATCTTTGAGGTAAAATGATGCGAACACTGACTTGCTTCTCCAATAGGTTGCATCCATAACACTCTGCAGAGAACGGTTCTGTTTGAAGGCCACTGAAGTAGCGACAGCCCTAACTTCATGTGTCCTTACCTTCAGCAAAGCAAGGTCTTCTTCCTTCAGATGAGAATGGGCCTCTCTAATCAAAAGCCTGATGTAGTAAGAAACTGCGTTCTTAGACATCGGTAAAGCAGGTTTCTTGATAGAACACCATAAAGCTTCTGATTGTCCTCGTAATGGCTTTGTACGTCTTAAATAGTACTTAAGAGCTCTTACTGGGCAAAGTACTCTCTCTAGTTCGTTCCCCACCAAGTTGGACAGGCTTGGGATCTCGAACGACTTGGGCCAAGGACGAGAAGGAAGCTCGTTTTTAGCCAAAAAACCGAGCTGCAAGGAACACGTAGCCGTTTCAGATGTAAAACCTATGTTCCTGCTGAAGGCGTGGATCTCACTGACTCTTTTAGCTGTTGCTAAGCAAACGAGGAAAAGAGTCTTTAATGTGAGATCCTTAAAAGAGGCTGATTGAAGCGGTTCGAATCTTGCTGACATCAGGAACCTTAAAACCACGTCTAGGTTCCAGCCTGGTGTGGACAACCGACGTTCCTTTGAGGTCTCAAAAGACCTAAGGAGGTCCTGTAGATCTTTGTTGGTGGAAAGATCTAAGCCTCTGTGGCGGAAGACCGCTGCCAACATGCTTCTGTAACCCTTGATCGTAGGAGCTGATAGGGATCTTACATTCCTTAGATGTAATAGGAAGTCAGCTATCTGCGTTACAGAGGTACTGGTTGAGGAAACTGCATTCGCCTTGCACCAGCTTTGGAAGACTTCCCATTTTGACTGATAGACTCTGAGAGTGGATGTCCTCCTTGCTCTGGCAATCGCTCTGGCTGCCTCCTTCGAAAAGCCTCTAGCTCTTGAGAGTCTTTCGATAGTCTGAAGGCAGTCAGACGAAGAGCGTGGAGGCTTGGGTGTACCTTCTTTACGTGCGGCTGACGCAAAAGGTCCACTCTTAGAGGAAGAGTCCTGGGAACGTCCACTAGCCATTGCAGTACCTCGGTGAACCATTCTCTCGCGGGCCAGAGGGGAGCAACCAACGTCAACCGTGTCCCTTCGTGAGAGGCGAACTTCTGAAGTACCCTGTTGACAATCTTGAACGGAGGGAACGCATACAGGTCTAGATGGGACCAATCCAGCAGAAAGGCATCCACGTGAACTGCTGCTGGGTCTGGAATCGGAGAACAATACATCGGGAGCCTCTTGGTCATCGAGGTAGCGAATAGATCTATGGTGGGCTGACCCCACAGGGCCCATAGTCTGCTGCAAACATTCTTGTGAAGGGTCCACTCTGTGGGGATGACCTGACCCTTCCAGCTGAGGCGATCTGCCATGACATTCATGTCGCCCTGAATGAACCTCGTTACCAGCGAAATCTTTCGATCTTTTGACCAAATGAGGAGGTCCCTTGCGATCTCGAACAACTTCCTCGAATGGGTCCCTCCTTGCTTGGAGATGTACGCCAAGGCTGTGGTGTTGTCGGAGTTCACCTCCACCACCTTGCTTAGCTGGAGGGACTTGAAGTTTATCAAGGCCAGATGAACTGCCAAAAGCTCCTTGCAGTTGATGTGAAGTGTCCTTTGCTCCTGATTCCACGTGCCCGAGCATTCCTGTCCGTCCAATGTCGCACCCCAGCCCGTGTCCGATGCGTCCGAGAAGAGACGGTGGTCGGGGGTCTGAACAGCCAATGGTAGACCTTCCTTGAGAAGAATGCTGTTCTTCCACCACGTCAGTGTAGACCTCATCTCTTCGGAAATAGGCACTGAGACCGCCTCTAGCGTCATGTCCTTTCTCCAGTGAGCAGCTAGATGATACTGAAGGGGGCGGAGGTGGAGTCTCCCTAACTCGATGAACTGGGCCAGCGATGAAAGTGTCCCTGTTAGACTCATCCACTGCCTGACTGAACATCGGTTCTTTCTCAGCATGCTCTGGATGCATTCTAGGGCTTGACTGATCCTTGGGGCCGACGGAAAAGCCCGAAAAGCTCGACTCTGAATCTCCATACCTAGATAGACAATGGTTTGGGATGGGACGAGTTGGGACTTCTCTATATTGACCAGGAGGCCCAATTCCTTGGTCAGATCCATAGTCCATCTGAGATTCTCCAGACAGCGACGACTTGACGGAGCTCTTAAAAGCCAGTCGTCCAAATAGAGGGAGGCTCTGATGTCTGCCAAGTGAAGGAATTTGGCAATATTCCTCATCAGTTTGGTAATCACAAGAGGTGCCGTGCTTAGGCCAAAGCACAGGGCTTGGAACTGGTACACGACCTTTCCAAAGACGAACCTTAGGAAAGGTTGGGAGTCTGGATGGACGGGGACATGAAAGTACGCGTCTTTCAGGTCTAACGAGACCATCCAGTCTTCCTTCCTGACCGCTGCTAGGACCGACTTCGTCGTCTCCATCGTGAACGTCTGCTTGGTGACAAAAGCATTGAGAGCACTGACGTCCAGCACCGGTCTCCAACCTCCTGTCTTCTTCGCTACCAGGAAGAGACGGTTGTAGAAGCCCGGGGATTGATGGTCCCGGACTATGACTACCGCTCCCTTTTGTAGCAAGAGCGACACCTCTTGTTGCAACGCTAGCCTCTTGTCCTTCTCCTTGTAGTTGGGAGAGAGGTTGATGGGAGACGTTGCTAGAGGGGGACTGCGGCAGAACGGAATTCTGTACCCCTCCCTTAGCAACTTCACAGACTGAGCGTCTGCACCTCTGCTCTCCCAAGCTTGCCAGAAGTTCTTGAGCCTGGCTCCCACTGCTGTCTGGAGAGGAAGGCAGTCAGATTCTGCCTTTTGCGGACTTGGAACCCTTCTTCGATTTGCCACGGTGACTGTCGGCACGGGTACCTCCTCTGCTGGAGGTTCTGCCACGAAAGGGCGGGATGAACCTAGTTGCTGGTGTGTCCACTGCGGCAGAACGGAAAGGTCTAGGCACGGAAGGTAAAGCTTTAGCCTTACGTGCGGAAGATGCCATCAGGTCATGGGTATCCTTCTGGATCAACGAGGCAGCCATCCCCTTGATCAGCTCCTCCGGAAAGAGACACTTGGAGAGAGGAGCAAACAACAACTCCGACTTCTGGCAAGGAGTGATCCCAGACGACAAGAAGGAGCAAAGATGTTCTCTCTTCTTAAGCACTCCCGACACGTACGAAGCCGCAAGCTCACCAGACCCATCCCGAATGGCTTTGTCCATGCTAGACATGATAAGCATGGCAGAGTCCTTATCCGAAGGGGAAGTCTTTCTGCTTAACGCTCCCAAACACCAATCGAGGAAGTTGAAGATCTCAAAAGCACGAAAGACTCCCTTCAACAGATGATCCATGTCAGAAAAGGACCAGCAAATCTTAGATCGTCTCATAGCCAGCCTGCGGGGAGAGTCAACCAGACTTGAGAAGTCGCCCTGGGCAGAGGCAGGAACTCCCAAGCCGGGTTCCTCTCCCGTGGCATACCAGACGCTAGATTTGGAAGCAAGCTTGGTAGGCGGAAAGATGAAAGCAGTCTTTCCCAGTTGCTTCTTGGACTGCAACCACTCTCCCATAACCCTCAAAGCTCTCTTGGATGAGCGTGCGAGGACAAGTTTGGTGAAGGCAGGAGCTGCTGACTGCATGCCCAGAGCAAACTCGGAGGGAGGAGAGCGAGGGGTTGCAGACACAAACTGTTCCGGATACAAGTCCCTGAACAAGGCAAGGACTTTCCGAAAGTCTAAGGAGGGAGGCGTAGACTTGGGCCCTTCTAAGTCGGAGTGCGGTTCGTCCAAATGTGCAGCTTCGTCATCCGAAACTCCATCATCCGAAAGCTGAGTAGGAAGTGGCAAAGGTGGAGCAGAAAGCTGAACGGCTGAATCCGGCAGCACGGGTGCATGCGTAGCTGCTGCGGATCCAACATCATGCCGCTGCTGGTCAGTCTGCGAGCTGGCAACAACAAAAGCAGAGTGCTGGTGCGTGGGAGGGACTGCCGTGTGTTGCGGAGCATGCCGTATGGGATGCGGAGCATGCCGCATGGGTTGCGGAGCATGCCGCATTGTGTCAAAACACGGCAGCTCTACAGCACCTTCCCACTGCTGATGCGGTAGCTCACGCATGTCAACGGAGGGTGCAGCATGAACATGCGTCTGGCAGGGTGGACTGCGCATCGGAGGTGGAGCTCTCACAGGTGGAGTGTGGGAGTAGGCAGCCGCAGTATCTGCTGAGCGCACAACCGTGGCAGGTTGTAGGTTAACTGGTGCCGTGTCAACCTTCTCAGCACGATACTCCTGCATAAAGGAAGCAAGCTGAGACTGCATAGTCTGCAGCATGGACCACTTAGGATCTACCGTGGTTGGTGCGGCAACAGACGGAGTAGTTGCCTGCTGCGGAACCACTCTACCTCTCTTGGGAGGTATGCAGTCTTCGGAAGACTGCGGCGAGTCCGAACTGACCCAGTGGCTACACCTGGGCCGTTGGACTCGCTCGGAAGGGACCTTACGCTTGAGAGGTCGTGAGACCTTGGTCCAACGTTTCTTCCTCGAAACTTCTTCCACAGACGAGGAAAGATAGGGCTCATTCGTCTGTTTGTGGATGGGACGATCTCTGACAGATACGTCCGCAACCACTGAGGGTACATCCGTACGCTGATCAAGGCCTGCCGAACCCTTTGGTCCTTCGACATTGCTTCTCCCCTGGGCTTGGGAGCTTGCAAGAGGTCCCGGACTGGGAGGACGACTGGCACGAACAGATGTACCCTCATGCGCAACACTGACACTGACACTTTTCACTTCACTTGCACTCACAACACTTCCCACTGCACTTTGCGCTTTCAGCTCTTTGACATCTGCCAAAAGCTGAATACGGTCATTACCCAATGACTCCACTCTGTCACCAAGAGCCTGAATGGCACGCATCATATCCGCCATGGAGGGCTGAGCACTAGTAGCAGGGTCGGGAGTCACCACTACAGGGGAAGGAATAGGTTGAGGGGCATGGGGAGAGGAAAAATCAAAAGAGCGAGAAGAACTCCTCCTGATCCTATCCTTCTCTAGCCTACGTGCATTTTTAAGGAATTCGTTAAAATCGAATTCCTCAAGCCCAGCGCATTCCTCACATCGATCTTCCAATTGACAGGATTTACCCCTACAATTGGAACAAACGGTGTGAGGATCTATGGAGGCCTTCGGAAGACGCCTAGTACAAGCCCTAACACTACACTGCCTGTACTTAGGGACTTGAGACTGGTCAGACATCTTGAATTGTAGAAATAGTCAAGGGGGAATTCCAAAATCTAGCAAAGTTCGTTAACAATTAATCCAAATTAAATCAAAAAGCTTGCTAAGCTAATGATAAAGATTCCTGAATAGCGAAGGCTAAAATCTAGAGCGAATACATCACCAAAATTGTGAAAAACAACTCCAGAATCAACAGCGTATCCAAGTAGGTCTTGCCGGTGGCACGACAGAGGAAAAATTGAGTTCTTGTTGACAAGAAGTACTTGAGTACCTGCTCACAGATGGCGCTGTTGTGTACACCCCCACCTGTATAGCGATCGCTGGCGTATCCCGACCTTAGATTTCTGTCGGGCAACGGAGTTGACAGCTACATGATCATCGGGTAAGATTAATATTGAAAAATCTTATGTAACAAGCAAAATGAACTAATTGAACGACGGTGCCAAAGATTAATACCTAGATCAGGAATAAGATATTTAATAGACCGTAAGTTTCTGTCCAACAAATTAAGATGAGAATCAGCAGCTGAACACCAGACAGGAGAACCATACTCAAAACAAGGTAGAATGAAAGAATTAAAACACTTCTTCAGAATAGATTGATCACCGAAAATCTTGTAAGACTTTCTCAATAAGCCAATTTTTGTGCAACTGAAGAAGACAGACCTAATGTGTTTCTCAAAAGTAAATTTGCTGTCGAGAATCACACCAAAAATTTTAAGAGTCATACAAATTTAAAGAAACATTATCAATACTGAGATCCGGATGTTGAGGAGCCACCGTCCTTGACCTACTTACAATCATACTTCGAGTTTTGTTAGGATTCAACTTCATACCCCATAATTTGCACCATGCACTAATTTTAGCTAAATCTCTATTAAGCGATTCACCAACCCCAGATCTACATTCACGGGATGGAATTGATGCAATTTGATACAGGTATTGTATATACAAAGCACTAAATAATGAATCGGCTATTATGATGGTTCACACATTTATTCAAGCCTATCTCAATGAACAATAATCCCATTTTCTGAATTAACATGAGTAACTTATTAACTTTGAAGTAGGCTTAAAGAAATCTTTAAAAAATGTCATAGACTGACTTTGACATGTCTATGATAAATTCTAACCACACTTAACAATTGCACTACAGGATTCTCAGTTTTCAACCTTGATCAATTTCCACAACACTTACCTTTTTCAGCAATTTTTCAGTCGTACTGAAATTCAAATTCTTCACGTAGACAGTAGTGTTGGGTTCAGGGGCTGGTAATTTCTTGGAATTATTTTCTTCCTGCTTAACCAGCTCTTGTGTTTTCTGTTCCGTGTTGGCTATATAGCAAGAATAAAATCAAATTAAAAATATATATGGACCAAATAGATATGCTATAAGAAAATTCTTGCTACATAATAATAAAAAAAAATAAAAATATGTTACACAGCATAAAAAACTGCAGAGCATAACACTAAACTGCAGTCCTAAAATATCATAACCTCATCAAATGCTGGACTAAGTCATGAGCTAACTTTAACTCCTAGTAGGGAACTCAAGTTTTAAATACAGTAATCATATGTATACAATAATAATTTTCTAATAAGATAACCATCATGAGAAACCAAAAACAAATTTTCCTTTGAATTATTACCTTCCCTCATATTTCTGTTTATATTTTACTTGACAATACAAATGTTTCACATAAAGCCCCTTTCAAAGTCCAGATATCCAACAAAAGAGAATCATCCACTCTCCAGCCATTGAGAAAATAATTACAGACTAGCAGAATAGAAATTTCTATCTGGTCTCCTTCATTTTCCAATTTCTTAAACTTAACCTATGCATTAGAAACTTGGAGCCTTAGTAAAGCTCTGGGTGATAGGAGGATAGATGTGAGAGAGGCAAGAGAGCGTGCGAGAAATAGGAATGAATGGCGAGCGATTGTGACGCAGTTCCGGTAGGCCCTGCTGCTTCCTCCGGTGCCTTAGATGACCGCGGAGGTAGCAGCAGTAGGGGATTCAGCAGTATGAAGCTTCATCTGTGGTGGAAAATGTGGGAGGTTGGGCTGTGGCACCCTAGCAGTACCAGCTGAACTCGGCTGAGTCCCTGGTTAGGCTGGAGGAACGCAGAGAGTAGAGGTCCCCTTTTTTGTTTTGTTTCTTTGTTGATGTCGGCTACCCCCCAAAATTCGGGGAAGTGCCTTTGGTATATGGATGGATGGACAATTCAAAGAGCTATGGAAAGAATAATGATGGGAATAATACTAAGAAACAGAGAAAGAGCAACTTTGATGCAAGAGCAAACTAAAGTAGAGGATATTCTACAACATGTAAGAAAAAGTGGACATGGGCAGGACATATAATAAGAATGACAGATAATAAATGGAGACTAAGAATAACGGAATGGGTCCCTAGAGATTGCAAAAGCAGGCAAATGAAAAGAAGACAATGGATTGACAAACTAAGAAAGTTTGTGAGTGTGTACTGGCATACAAAAGACCATAAACAGATGTAAGTGGAAGGACATGTCTGAGGCCTTTGTTCTGCAGTGGACTAGTGTAAGCTGATGATGATGATGATGACCTTTTCAATACCTTTCATACTTCACGTGATAACGAATAATTAATGTGAGCAAAGGAGTCTAGAATTTTTACTCAGTGGGCTTTCTGAACCATATGCAAAAAAAAAAAAACTCAAATGCCATACTAACTTTCTCTGCCATTATGTGCCTCTGGTTTAACATCCTTGGACGTCTTTGACTTTTGCGTAGCATCACTTCTGAATATTTTTTGGGGAGCCCACTCCAGATACAAAGGCAAATAGTGAAACTTGCTGTAGGCCAAGCTGCGGAAACCTTTCTTAGCTTCTCCTGGATCAAGATATTCCACAATTCCTAAAAAGAAATAAATCTATTGAAACGTGCAATAATTTTCTAAAAATTCAAAATATTAATCACAGGGATGAAACTTACCTGCAATTCAGAATATTTTGAATGAAAATAATAACAAGGGAAATGATTATTATTCTTCTAAGTGAATAAAAAAAAGATAAAAGAAAAAAATAAACTTTAATCACCAGTAATACTAATAACAATTAATGCAACTCCCAATAAATTGTGAAAGTAAAACATTATCAGGATTCACATAATGGAAAGCTATCTATAGTAAAGTCATACCTCAGGGTATATCATTAATAGGTCCCCATTAACCATTTACCAAAACCTAAGACACCTATATCACAAATAAAATAATTGACTTGATAGTTAAATGGTTTTTACTCTCTAATAAATTCATGTATCCCAATACAGTACAGTAGTATAGACTGGAAAAAGGTTTTCCTTTATTTTTCTTATTACAGAACAGTACAGGGCACAGTACTGTACAGAATGTCCTCAACTTACAACCTTAATAGGTTCCAAGAAGCTGTTTTTAAGTCAAATTGTTTGCAAGTCAAATTTTGTTAAATTTTGGCCTGGGGTAGGCTTCACTTAACTCTCATGCCTACAATTTTCAGCTGCCAAAGTGAACAAATAGTCCCATTTCATCTTGCTAATGTCGTCTTGTTCATTGCATGATATTATATGACAGAGTATTGTTTTATTAAAGCATTTCATTATGAACTTTTAATATATCTGAATTTCATGATTTCAGTTGGATTTGTAACTTGAGGGCATTCTAATACAACGAAACATACCTGTAACACCAGCAGGAGGAAGAACCACCCTGCCCAGCTCTCCGTAACGGGAAAATATTTGCGACAATTCTTGAGCCGTTGTGTTGGCGGGTAAATTCTTGACGAGAATTACTGTATTTGACCTCTGTACACCAGGAGTGGTAAATGCCTCTAAGGATATACCATTTTCTTCCAAAAACCTGTTAATTACAGTTAAATCTGTTGAAGTATTTCAAATCGAAATTGCAGTACATGTACGTACTATTGTGGCTCATTGCGCCAATATCATCCAAGGTAAATGTTATTTCTATACAACATTTACAACATGTCACTGACTTACCAAAGATACAAGTATACTGTACCTTGGTAAATTTCAAACATTACCAAACTTTCTGAATTATTGGACTAACAGTTTTACTCACATCAATATATCTTAATAAATATTAGACTAGCACAACGCCTAATTAAACAGAAGATATTACTCACCGTTTTGTTTCATCAACAATCTGCGATTCTCCTAATGCAAGATTTACTGCAACGCTCTGCTTTCCTTCTGAATTTAAAATCTGTGAACATAAAAACATGTTTGTACCTTCAAGGAGAGCATAAGCACTTAGGCAGGTGTTCTACTTAAAAATAACCCAACTATAATAAGAAAGATATGGTTCTGCTTGCAATTACCATATTTACAATTTAACCAATACCAGAAACATAGCAAATCCACATCAATATCACCCCACAACTTTATCCAGCTAAACTGAGATACTTTTTTAAAGAAGTCGAGTGATGGTATTTTATGCTCGCTAAATACATGATCATTACAAATAATAGAATAGTAAGAGATATATTTTAGATCATCAAAATGAGTAGGTGAGTAAACAATGCACATGAACACAACTCAAAACACAGAGAACAACACCACCAGCTGAGGTAGAAACAGATCAGACATCTGAAGATCTAAAAATCAGTATTATTAAACAGTTCACCTAGACTTGAGAATTACAATTCTAAACTCTCATAGAGTTAATCAGAAGAGTTTGCTGTTAAAAGATGCATGAAATTGGAGGAAAGCTAAATGAGTTGGGTAGCTGGACAGGTTGAGATCAAAGGCAACAGATGAAAAATGAAGTAAACATTAGTACCACATCTAAGAAGCAAACTAAATACAAAATATAATAGTGAATTGGCAGTGAATTGAAATTATAATCATGTTATTTAGAGTATGCATAGTATACAATCAGCAGTTATAAAAATATTTTTTTCTAAATATTAACCCTATTATGATCTGTGCTGTGACAAAATCGCTGCCAGACTCGTGACTTTCAAACTTTATTACAATGAGCAGTGATGTCATGTACCAACCCACGGCATTTCATAGTGTTACTAACAAAGGTATATATAGATAGAGAAGAGAAACAGGAGGGTTAACTTACCTCTCTCTTTGATCTATTATACTTTTCAGCCATAATGTCTATGACAGCTCCGCTGCCCAAGAATAACGTGTTCCAGTTATGCCAGGAACCCGCAGTGGCTTTTTGTTCCCGAGCTTTCTTATCTTTGAAGCTTTCTCCTTCTATAAGAAAAGTAGTAATATTTACTTGAAAAAATGACAAATTCGAACATAATTTGTATTTTTCCTAACCATACAAACCTTAGCTATTTACAGAGGGTTACCTTTTAGCGCAGCTGAAATGGCGAGCCATTAGAATTTAACGAGGGTGTATTACCCCCGCGCTAGTTAGCGGGGGGGTAAGGGAGTGGTAGCTAGCTACCCCTCCCCCCCCCTCACACACAGATGAATGCTCACTTTCACTTAGAGGTAGGACTTACCTTGAGGGACAGGGCTGGCGGGCAAATGTGTGTAAATAGCTAAGGTTTGTATGGTTAGGAAAAATACAAATTATTTTCGAATTTGTCATTTGTTCCATAACCGAAATACAAACCACACTATTTACAGAGGGTGACTTACCCCTTAGGTAGGGTGGAAAGTCCCCAGCCATACTGGCTTTGGCTTTACCCGGGGACTCAGAATCCGAGTGAGTCGCACTCGAGAAAAGGGGTCCCTGCACCTCACAAGTTCCTTGCTCCGCAAGGAACCATGTGGCCTACGTAAGCTTGTGTGTGAAGGAAGAAGTGTGACCCGTCCTAGGCAGTTGACCTGGAGTTCCAGAAGGAACTCTGGGTTAGGACGTTCCCAATACCACCTCGTCAGGGTATGGGGGACGCGACAGTATTGACTCAATACTCGGAACACAAGGAAGCATGGTTTACCTGCAGAGGTTCGAGGTCAGCTATGCAGAGACCAGGATGCTGCTTCCCCGTAGAGGGGATGATGAAGAAAGAAATAAGAGCCCGACATACTTCTTTCGTTCATGCAGACTAAAACCTGATAACAATGCCCTCAACCTTCTGCTACCTGTCCAAAAAGGAGCCTGAGGTTAGACCAGCTGTTGTGTAGCCACCACAGAGCGATAGAAAACGTATCGAGACTCCTGTGGGTCACGCCATGCAGGAAGCGGGCTGCGAAGGTCATTAGACGCTTCCAGACTCCAGCTTGTAGCACCTGCGTCACAGAGTAGTATTACTCGAAGGCGAGGGACGTTGCGATGTACCCAACATCATGCTGTAGGGCGACGTGACGGGGGAGGGTCTTGAGACAGGTCGAGATGAATGTCCTTGAGTCCAGGCTGAAGAGGTATACTGGTGACTCTCCCCCGTGTCCTCCTTGTGCTCCCAAATCGGCTGCAACTGAGGACAAACTGCAGCTGTTCCCAAAGCTAACCTCTCGATTCCTTTACTGGCAAGAAGGAGAAGGTCTTGGGACATCAGATACAGAATGGAGACTCGAAATCTTGAATGAATTGGACCGAAGGGCCGGGACCCCCAGATTCTGAGTCTAGCCAACAACTCAGGAGCGAACCTGAATGTTGCCTTCCCCTCTTCCTTAGAAAGGGGGGAGTCGTAAGAGACCAAGAAGATTGCTTACACACTGGCCGTGGCCAGAGTGAGCAGGAGACCCAAGGCGGAATACAATCCGAGGCCTGTCGTAAAGGGTCTTGAGAAGATCTCTTAAAGGACCAAAAGTCCGAGCCATGCTCCAAGTTGGAGGTCTTTTTCCGACTAGGGCAGAGACGATCGTAGCTTCGCATGAGCGAGGATAGATCCAGCGGGCAGGAAAAAGTTATTCCTTTAAGCCTGAAGGTCAGGGAAAGGCTGAGCGACAGGCTTCATTGCCGAGAGCGGAAAGGAGTTTTCTCCCGCCGAAAGGCAATAAGACCGTTATTGCTGGAGAAGAGGCCTCAAGGGAAGAGGTATATCTCCCACGGCACCAACCACCTTAGACTCTTCACTTTGCCTGGAAGACCCCTACGGATGACTATCGCAGATGATGCGACCTCCGTACCGCGACTGTAGCGGGTTGTCTCTTCTTGAGGAGGAGGCGTAGTGTCTCCAGGCATGAAGCCAAAGCGACGCCCCGGTTCGGGAGAGATGTCGCAGTGTGGTTGCTTGAGTAGTCTGCGCCGTGGGAGAAGCTCTCCCGGGAGTTCCGTCAGGGGAAGCAGAAGGTCCAGAAACCGTTCTGCGCATAGTCCCAGTGGAGCTCTCCCATTGAAAGGTTGACAGACTACCTGGTCTTGTTGAGACCCATTCTCCACAGACAAAAAGGAGGGAAGACGCAGGCGTCGAAGTTGTCCCACCATCACCGGAATGCATCTTGCCAGAGTCTCGGGGTCTGAGACTGGGGGGAAGAACAGCGGAAGCTTGAGGTTCCAAGCTGTCGCGATCAGGTCCCCCAGACCAGTACTTGCTGGTTACCCAAGGTCAAAGACCCCCAGGTACACTCTCTCTACGAGGCTCTGCTCAGATAGTCTAAGAGAACATTCCCCTGCCTGGAATGAGAGAGCCGATGGTGGTATTGAGAGAATCTCAATCATCCCGGTATCTCTACTGCAAGATGTGAAGGTGTGAAAATGCGTCCCCTGCTGGTCAGAATACGCCAGAATCATGAAGTCGACGCGCACGGGGCGACTCGGCAGGAGCTGTAGGATCTGTAGAGGGGCCAGACTAAGGCCCCTAAGCCTGCCTGAATGATGGAGAGGTATCCTTCAGGTCTTGACCATAGGCCTGGACCGGAACATGCCCCCCCCCCCTTCCTTTGACGAGTCCGAGAACAGCATCAAGAATGTGGGGAAAGGACGAGAATATCCACTACCATCAAGAGGCTCCATAGGTCAACACCCATTGCAGGTCTAATAGTTCCGCTGGTCCCATAGGGGCCAGGAAGTCCGGTTAAACATTGCCTGAAGCCACCGGAACTTGGACCGCCCCACATGGAACTTATCCTGAGGCGACCGTTCGGACTATAGACGGGTCAATGAGGAAAGGAGAACTAGGAAACGTTCCAAGGTAGGGCTGAAAGCTCTGCTTGACTGAGAACAGGTACTGCGACTCTCCTCAGTCTTGCCACAGTCAACTGAAAGGAAGGCTCGGAGGATGTGGTAACAGAATCTGGCGTCCCCAGGTGGTCACCCATCCAAGTACCGACCAGAACCGACGTTGCTTAACCTCGCTGGACGGACGAGAAGCGGGGTTTCCAACGTGGTAAGGCCGTTGACTCAATATCATGGCCAGATACTCCAGATGTTGAGGCAGAGGAAGAGAAGGCTCCAAGCAAAATACCATGAGCCCACACTCATGGTAAGCATCCGGAAGCTTGTCCCGGCGCTGAAGAAGGTCGAACCCGAGCCTACCGGAGTTGACCAGCCCTCCAAACAGCAGAGGAGGCGGAAGCCTGCACCTGAGCGGCCAAGAGGAAGACAGGGAGAGTTCTCTGGGGAAACAAACCTGCTATGCCACGGCGGGATAGCCACTGCATCATAAGCAGGAATACTTGCAGTCTAGGCTGAATTCGACGAGTTCCCTGGAAGATGGATGGAATGGAAACTGAAAGTACCCGTCCTTCCGATCCAGGGTTTAAGGAGTCCTGTCGCCTCGTTACCAGTCTGATCGATTCTGCTGGTCTACGCTGGCCGAAGTTTGTTCGACAATTTTGATCAGGGCTGAGAGGTCGACTACGGACATCCCCTCCCAGATCCTTCCTTACAAGAAAGGATCGACTGAAGAGGCTGGGGGTGAAGCCGTCGATGATCCTAAGGAAGACCTTCGCCTAAGGTATGGATCATTCTGCCCAACCGGGCAACTCTTGCTGACGCTATGGCATAGAGGTTCAGAGACACTGAATTCGCTGACAGAGACGGCAGGCGCGATATCCTTGGCTAATCACAGAGATTGTGCGGGAATGGGCATCCGGAAGCTGTCATTCGGATGAGTAACCTTAAGCATCCTCCCAGCGAAAAACCTGCAATCCTAGAGTTCGTGAACTCCTTTTAGGACTATGCCCACCCCCGGGGGAGTCTCCCGTGCCATCTGTTCCTGACAGGAGGAAACTGCAATTGGACACTCTTGTCCCAGTTGTCGTAGCCGATAACTTAGGCCGACGTGATTGAAAGAAAAGGGCGCTGGAGCCCTGCAGAGTCTGGAAGAAAGCGCCTTGGAGGAGTGAAAACGGAAGTCGATTTCCTCCGCACAGCCGCTGCCTAAGTCTCTGTCCTTGGGCACAAACAAACTCTTCTCAAGGATGGAAGGGTGTCTGAGGTCGTCGACCTCCACAGATGAGACACCCGAAGGAAGCCCTCAGTCAGCGCGTCCAGATGGTACAACATCGAGCTTGTCCGCAAGTTAGATACTTACCGACGAAAGGCCAAGGTGCCTGAGCTCGAGAGGATTAAAGTACCCATGATCTTCCTGTAGCTTCCTTGAACCAAACCTCGGGCCGTAACCGAGGAGGGAAAGGACCTGGTAAGCTCCCAGAGGAAGGGGTAAGCAGTCACCCCTTGTCTGATGGAGAAATCTCGAACGGAAAGCCCCCCCGCCAAAAATCCTTCCAGGGAATGACGGGGAAGGGCTAACCCAGGTTCAGGAAAGAGGAGTGTTGCTCAGATCTCCCTGAAGTTTCTCCTATTCTTGCAAGTGCCATGCTCTGCGTTTACAGGGTGAGGCCGTGTTCTGGAAATACGCTCCAGAAGAACTCGCCAGGCTGGCCATGCTGCGAAAACCCCATTGGAAATCGTGGTCGCAATCGCCCTGGAGCTCGCGCGACGGTAATTCAAAGATTTGCACGTGGGCGAACGTGGAAGCGCCCATGCGCGGTGACGCAGGAACGCAAACGAAGGTGAGCGAAGGAGCGCAGAAGGAGGGCGAGCGTGGTAGGAAGGGCGAGAGCTGGTGGTCGGCGAGCAATAACCCATAGACGAGCAATGGATACTGCAAGAAATAAGACGACTGGCGCGCAGGCGAACGGTCGCGCTGGCGCGCAGGCGAACGGTCGCGCTGGCGCGCAGGCGAACGGTCGCACAGGCGAACGGTCGCACGGGCGCGCAGGCGAGCGGTCGCGCGGGCGCAGGCGAGCGGTCGCGCAGTCACGCGGGCGCGCAGACGAGCGGTCGCGCGGGCGCGCAGGCGAGCGGTCGCGCGGGCGAGCGGTCGCGCGGTCGCGCAGGCGAGCGGTCGCGCGGTCGCGCGGTCGCGCGGTCGCGCAGGCGAGCGGTCGCGCGGTCGCGCGGTCGCGCAGGCGAGCGGTCGCGCGGTCGCGCGGTCGCGCAGGCGAGCGGTCGTGCGGTCGCGCAGGCGAGCGGTCGCGCGGTCGCGCAGGCGAGCGGTCGCGCGGTCGCGCAGGCGAGCGGTCGCGCAGGCGAGCGGTCGCGCAGGCGAGCGGTCGCGCAGGCGAGCGGTCGCGCAGGCGAGCGGTCGCGCAGGCGAGCGGTCGCGCAGGCGAGCGGTCGCGCAGGCGAGCGGTCGCGCAGGCGAGCGGTCGCGCAGGCGAGCAGTCGCGAGGGTGGGCAGGTGAATGAGCGCGAGTCCGAGGCGGCGAACGCAAGCGTTAGCGCGATGGCGAGGAAACGCGCTGCCGTGTGGGCAAGGAAGACCGCTGGTGATATGGATCAACAGGCGATTGGTGGTGAGCTGGTGAGCGCTAACGCGCAGGTTGGCGATGGCGCGTTGTGGCATGCCGACGCGATGGCGAGCAGCACGCGCAGGTGAGCGATCGTGCGATGGCGAGCAGCATGTGAAGGTGAGCGATCGCGAGCAGCATGCGCAGGTGGGCGATCGCGCGATGGTGATCAGCATGCGCAGGTGGGCGATCGCGCGATGGTGATCAGCATGCGCAGGGTCGCGCGATGGTGATCAGCATGCCAGGGTCGCGCGATGGCGAGCAGCATCCGCAGGTGGGCGATCGTGCGATGGCGAGCAGCATCCGCAGTTGAGGGTCGCGCGATGGCGAGCAGCATCCGCAGGTAGGCGATCGCGCGATGGCGATCAGCATGCGCAGGGTCGCGCGATGGTGATCAGCATGCGCAGGGTCGCGCGATGGTGATCAGCATGCGCAGGGTCGCGCGATGGTGATCAGCATGCACAGGGTCGCGCGATGGCGATCAGCATCCGCAGGTGGGCGGTCGCGCGATGGCGATCAGCATCCGCAGGTGTGCGGTCGCCCGATGGCGATCAGCATCCGCAGTTGAGGGTCGCGCGATGGCGAGCAGCATCCGCAGTTGAGGGTCGCGCGATGGCGAGCAGCATCCGCAGTTGAGGGTCGCGCGATGGCGAGCAGCATCCGCAGTTGAGGGTCGCGCGATGGCGAGCAGCATCCGCAGGTAGGCGATCGCGCGATGGTGAGCAGCTTGCGCAGGTGAGCTAGTAGCTGGCGAACCATGTTCCTTCAGAAGTGTTGGAGAACGTTGGCGTGCCGGCTGTAACACACGCGGGCGATCCAGAGATCGCCGAGAGACAGGTGATCGATGGCGAGCTGATGATCGCTAGGGAGCTGATGATCGCTGACGAGCAGACCTGAACCGAAGTTCTAGATCGCGAGGGCGAACGTGGGCGCGTAACAGGAACCAACAGGAACAGCAGGGATGATCATCATGAGAGCGCTGACGAACAGGAGAGTGCTGATGAGCAGGAGAGCGCCTGTGCGCTAACACTGAGCAGGAGCAGGAGAGAACACAGCAGAAGGGCGCGCAGGGGAACCCTGACACGCAAGGGAAGAACCCCCGTGGGAGGCAACCCTTTGCCCCGAAGGGATCGTTGTCCGCCGGGAGACTGATGTCCGTCAGAAGACCGTTGTCTGTCCGCTGGGAGACTGATGTCCGTCGGAAGACCGTTGTCCGTCGGGAAGACCGTTGCCCGTCGGAAGACGAGATCAGACTGCTGTCCATCTGCACCAAGGCGGAAGATCAAGAAAAAGGAGTTGTAGGCTGCAAACGGAGATTCAAAAAGGCGCCTCTAGCACCCTTATAGGGAGATGAGAGGCCCTTACGACGAGGCGGACGGTGGGCCTTACGGCGAGGGAGGCCAACAGCAACAGCAACAGAAGAATCCTCCGAAGAGGAGTCTCTCTGAGTGTACTCTCTCGCGAACGAAAGAGAAACACTTCGTAGAAGAGACTGGTAAGCCAGTGACCTAAAAGGAGCAATCCTCCGAAGAGGAGCTCCTGCAGTTGCCCAGCCCTTGAGCGAAACTGCAGGTGTGATCGCTCAGCACCAAGAGCATAGTCGCACGAAAAAAAGGCAAGAGAAGAACCCCCCAAAAGGGGAAAAAACTCAAGCCTGGACAGGAAAAAACTTCCCTCGGAAGGAAAGTTACCCGCCCAAGGAGGCAAGCCTCCTGAGAGTTCTAAAATGAACTGGAGAGCTGTCCGTCGTCACGGGAGTACTTCCAGTAGAAGGAGACACGCCCCTGACGAAAATACAAGGGGGGAGGCAGCAACAGCCGAATCCCAGGACTCAACAAGACAGCTCACACCGTTGCTATATTACAGAAACAAACTAGATCGGTAACTGTAAAAAAAATAAAACAAATAACATTAGTACACATTCATTCCCCCGGGAAGGCTCCTAAGAGGAATCCCGAGGGAAAGGAAACAAGAATTACACAACAGGCACGTGCCCTCACAACCACTTACACTCACGGAAGGAGAGCTGTAACCAAAACAGAATTATAACAATTATAATTATGTAACTATGTAATTATGTAATTTAAAAATGTTATTTTTATAATAAAATAAATTTTTGAATATACTTACCCGGTGATTATATAAGCTGCAACTCTGTTGCTCGACAGACAAACTCTACGTTAAAAATCCGCCAGCGATCGCTATGCAGGTAGGGGGTGTACTTCAACAGCGCCATCTGTCGTGCAGGTACTCAGTACTCAATGTAAACAAAGAACTCAATTTTCTCCTCGGTCCACTGCGTCTCTATTGGGGAGGAAGGGAGGGTCCTTTAATATATAATCACCGGGTAAGTATATTCAAAAATTTATTTTATTATAAAAATAACATTTTTCAATATTTAACTTAGCCGGTGATTATATAAGCTGATTCACACCCAGGGGGGTGGGTAGAGACCAGCAATAAATGTTTACATTATTATGAGCTAAGGATTTTTTATTTCATTTTAGCAGTTATCAAAATAACAAACTTAAAATAAATAAGTACCTGGTAAGGAAGTCGACTTGAACAATTACTCTGCCTTTTTAAGTACGTCTTCCTTACGGAGCCTCGCGATCCTCTTAGGATGCTGAGCGACCCCTAGGAGCTGAAGTATCAAGGGTTGCAACCCATACAACAGGACCTCATCAAAACCTCTAATCTAGGCGCTTCTCAAGAAATGACTTTGACCACCCGCCAAATCAAGTAGGATGCGAAAGGCTTCTTAGCCTTCCGGACAACCCAAAAACAATAATAAAACATTTCAAGAGAAAGATTAAAAAGGTTATGGAATTAGGGAATTGTAGTGGTTGAGCCCTCACCCACTACTGCACTCGTTGCTACGAATGGTCACAGAGTGTAGCAGTTCTCGTAAAGAGACTGGACATTCTTAAGATAAAAAGACGCGAACACTGACTTGCTTTTCCAATAGGTTGCGTCGATTATACTTTGCAGAGATCTATTTTGTTTAAAGGCCACGGAAGTTGCGACAGCTCTAACTTCAGCAAAGCTTGGTCTTCCTCATTCAGATGGGAATGAGCTTCTCGTATTAACAGTCTGATAAAATAGGATAAAGCATTCTTTGACATAGGCAAAGATGGTTTCTTAACTGAACACCATAAAGCTTCAGACGGGCCTCGTAAAGGTTTAGTTCGTTTTAAATAGAACTTAAGAGCTCTTACAGGGCATAAGACTCTTTCTAGTTCATTTCCAACCATACGATAAGTTTGGAATATCGAACGATATTGGCCAAGGCCGAGAAGGCAGCTCGTTTTTGGCTAGAAAACCAAGTTGTAGAACATGTAGCCGTTTCGGATGAGAATCCGATGTTCTTGCTGAAGGCATGAATCTCACTGACTCTTTTAGCTGTGGCTAAGCATACCAGGAAAAGAGTCTTAAGGTGAGATCTTTCAGGGAGGCTGATTGTAGCGGTTCGAACCTGTCTGACATAAGGAATCTTAGTACCACGTCTAAATTCCAACCAGGTGTAACCAAACGACGCTCCTTCGTGGTCTCAAAAGACTTAAGGAGGTCCTGTAGATCTTTATTGTTGGAAAGATCTAAGCCTCTGTGACGGAAGACTGATGCCAACATGCTTCTGTAACCCTTGATAGTGGGAGCTGAAAGAGATCGTTCTTTCCTCAGATATAAGAGGAAGTCAGCTATTTGAGTTACAGAGGTACTGGTCGAGGATACGGATACTGACTTGCACCAGTTTCGGAAGATTTCCCACTTCGATTGGTAGACTCTAAGGGTGGATGTTCTCCTTGCTCTAGCAATTGCTCTGGCTGCCTCCTTCGAACAGCCTCTGGCTCTCGAGAGTCTTTCGATAGTCTGAAGGCAGTCAGACGAAGAGCGTGGAGGCCTTGGTGTACCTTCTTTACGTGTGGCTGACGTAGAAGGTCCACCCTTAGGGGAAGTGTTCTGGGAACGTCTACTAGCCATCGAAGTACCTCGGTGAACCATTCTCTCGCGGGCCAGAGGGAAGCAACTAGCGTCAACCTTGTCCCTTCGTGAGAGGCGAACTTCTGCAGTACCTTGTTGACAATCATGAACGGTGGGAATGCATATAGATCTAGATGTGACCAATCTAGGAGAAAGGCATCTATATGAACTGCTGCTGGGTCCGGGATTGGTGAGCAAAATATTGGGAGCCTCTTGGTCATCGAGGTTGCGAAGAGATCTATGGTTGGCTGGCCCCAGGTGGCCCAAAGTCTCTTGCATACATCCTTGTGGAGGGTCCATTCTGTTGGAATTATTTGTCCCTTCCGACTGAGACAATCTGCCATGACATTCAAGTTGCCTTGGATGAACCTCGTTACTAGTGATATGTCTAGACCTTTTGACCAGGTGAGGAGGTCCCTTGCGATCTCGTACAACGTCAGAGAGTAGGTCCCTCCTTGCTTGGAGATGTACGCCAAAGCCGTGGTGTTGTCCGAGTTCACCTCCACCACTTTGCCTTGAAGGAGAGACCTGAAGCTTTTCCAGGCCAGACGTACTGCCAGTAGCTCCTTGCAGTTGAAATGCATTGTCCTGTGACTCGAGTTCCATAATCCCGAGCATTCCCGACCGTCTAATGTCGCACCCCAGCCTACGTCCGATGCGTCCGAGAAGAGAACGTGGTTGGGAGTCTGAACAGTCAGGGGAAGACCCTCTCTTAGGTTGATATAGTCCTTTCACCAAGTCAGACAAGACTTCATCTTTTCGGAAACCAGGATCGAGACCGCTTCTAGCGTCTTGTCCTTTTTCCAGTGAAAAGCTAGATGGTATAGAAGAGGACGGAGGTGTAGTCTTCCTAGTGACACAAATTGATCCACGGATGACAGCGTCCCTACCAGACTCATCCACAGCCTGACTGAGCAGCGTTCCTTCTTCAGCATCTTCTGGATGGATAGCAGGGCTGGGGGCTGATCGTCTTGTTCAGCAACGTCCTCATCAGAGGGTTCCTCATCCGAAACTGATGAGGAAACGGCAACGGAGTGGGCAACGTCTGACTCGCTGAATCCGGTCGCACTGGTGGATGCGTGACGGAGCCGGACGCAATATCATGGAACTGCTGCACAGTCTGTGAACTGTCAACAACCATGGGTGCGCGAGGAAGTACAGCGTCAACCCGAAACTGTCTAGACCGTCTGGGTTGTGCAGTCAACACCCTACCGGGTTGCTGAGGTTGACGCACTGCGTCACAACAAGTCACCTCTGCTGGTTGTTGAACGTCCTGAACGTCAACAACCACCTCCGAGCGTTGCTTAACGTCAACGTGCGGCTGGCAACCCACACTGGGTCGCATCGGTGGAGGAACCACCTCAACTGGCAGATGCGAGTAGGTTACCTCAGCGTCAACAGGGCGCACAACCGACCGGTTGGAAGGTTGTTGGCCAGAAGGTTCTTCTCCGCCTTTAAGTCCTCTATCAAGGACGCAAGCTTGGACTGCATGACTTGCAGCAAAGCCCATTTAGGGTCTACGGGAGCAGGTGTGGCAACAGACGGGGTTAGCGACTGAGGCGGAACCGTTTACCATCCCTGAAAGCCTTGTTATGCGTGACATAATAGTACAGCAAAACTTCAAAGGCTCGACAACAGCTGAGAAGTTGACCTGTAAACAACTTGGAGCGTCTCCTGGCTAGGCGCCAGGGAGAGTCTACCAGAATTGAGAAGTCTATCTGGGCAGAGGCATGAACTCCCAAGCCGAGAACTTCTCTCGTGTCATATCAGACTCTCGCTCTATAAACCAGTTTAAAAGAAGGGAAAGCAAAGGCTGTATCCCCCAAACTCCTCCTGGTGAAAAAACCAGTCGCCTAGCCAACGTAACGCTCTCTAGGAGAGCGAGAGAGCACTAGCTTAAAAACAACGGCTTCGAAGTAGCTAGGCCTAGTGTAAGTTCTGACGTTTAGGCGAACGAGGAGCAGCAGTTACAAGATCCGGACGAAGATCCTTAAAAAAATCATCATGATTAAGTCCATAGGAGGCTAAGCAGCTTAAGGCTCCTCTCCATCTGACAGAGTCCTCAAGGGAATATCAGTGGGAGGGAGAACAGCAACTTCCTCATCTACAGGAACCTTGTCCGATAAAAGCTGAGTCTCTCACTGGTGCATTAGTAGCGGACCAGAACGCAACGTCATGTAACTGCTTGACAGTCTGTGAACTGTCAACAACTGAACTGTCAACCACAACAGGTGCGTGAGGACGTGTCCACTCGAGACTGCTTTGACTGCCTAGACTGAGCAGTCAAAACAACTCTAGAATGCGGAGGTTGACGCACCGCGTCAAAACAAAACAACTTAGACTGTTGTTGTACCTCGCGAACGTCAACGGAAGGTTCCGTGCGTCGCTGAACGTCAACATGCGGCTGGCAGGGTACACTGGAACGCATGGGTGGCGGGACTCTCTCAGCTGGAGTGCGGCAGAAGGTCACCTCAGCGTCCACAGGACGCACAACCGTGGTTGGTTGTAGGCTAGAGGTTGGTGCAGCGTCAACCTTCTCCGCACGAAAGTCCTGCATCAATGACGTTAACTGAGACTGCATGGTCTGCAGCAAAGACCACTTAGGGTCTACAGGAGCAGGTGCGGCAACAGACGGTGTGACTGCCTGATGCGGTACCACTTTGCCTCTCTTAGGAGGTGAGCAGTCGTCGGAAGACTGCAGCGAGTCCGAACTGACCCAGTGGCTACAACTGGGCCGTTGGACTTGCGCGGAAGGGACCGACTTGCGCTTAAGAGGCCGCGAGACCTTGGTCCATGGTTTCTTACGAGAAACCTCTTCCGCAGACGAGGAATAAATGGGCTCTCTCGTCTTTGTGTGGGTGGGGCGATCTTGGGTAGATACGCCCGAAACCACGGAGGGAACGTCTGTTCGCTGATTAAAGCCTCTCGAACCCTTTGGTCGTACGACATTACTTCTCCCCTGGGCTTGGGAGCTTGCAAGAGGTCCCGGACTGGGAGGACGACAGGCACGAACAGACGAACCCTCGGACGCAACACTGTAACACTTTGCATATATCACTTTATCACTTCGATTTTCTGTTTTGCACTTATTTCTACCTGAAACACGCAATTCTACCCTTCATTAAAAGGTAGTAATTGCGAAATTAGTCATATAATGCAAGCTCATAATACCAGCAAAAAACAGAAAACATATTTTAAGATAAAAAGAAAAATCAGTGGCTGGGAAAGAGACTAAACACTAGTTCATATAACTACGTTTTCAATCTCTCACCGCACATAGCCTGGGGACGAGAATAAAAACCTAAAAACGTTTTATCCTTCCTCCCCGTACAGAGACTAGGGACGAGAGTAACACGAGAACAACGTTACCCGCTTGAACGGAACGTTTACTCTCCTCTCTCTCCCTCCGTCTCTATCTCTCTCTCTCTTTCTCTCTTGATTTCGCACCTAAGATAAGAGCCCAATTATATCGTCAAAAAAAAACATGTTATTTGACTAAAGGAAAAAACTGAAAGGTTTTTCAAATAAAAAGTTCCTTTAAATTAGAATTTAAAACATTTAAGCTAAGAAAGAATGAACAAAACGTCAGAATCGATTTACTCTTACTGCAAAGTGAAACCGTGATACACTCTCTCTCTATCGTAACGATAGAGCGCATGTTGAACGTCCTGAACGTCAACAACTGCGTAGCATAAAAAACTAAACGTTAGTTCATCTTTGAAAACAGTACGAAGACTATCAAAGAAAATCTTTCATAAAATATTACATTTAAAAAGTTTTAAATCCTTAGCTCTTAAAAGCTAATTACGATATAAAGGGCTCAACGTTGATTAACTTCGGTTTCCAAGTTAGGACCGCCTACTCTCAGGAAAGTTCTATATAAACAAAACATTAAAATTATTTTTATATGTTTATAATAAATGGAAAGTTAATCGAAGAGGCCTAATAAGGCGGAGAGATATAAAATATATAGAGGAAAATCTATAACGTGATATAATTACTAAAAGCCTAAACATACTTCCGTCTAAGGGAAGGGTCGGCCATTTAAAAGTGAAAGAAAGTCCATACTGTCTTTGTCACCATAATTAAATCTATCCAAAACGAGTTCAAGTTTTGAGATGAAGATAAAACACCTGCATAGCAAAAGCTCAAAACTAGAATAGTGTACTTCACCAATAGTTGTGAAAACAAATCCAGTTAGCACAGCGTATTAGTAGGTCTTGCCGGTAGCCCGACAGAGAGAAAATTGAGTTCTTTGTTTACATTGAGTACTGAGTACCTGCACGACAGATGGCGCTGTTGAAGTACACCCCCTACCTGCATAGCGATCGCTGGCGGATTTTTAACGTAGAGTTTTCTGTCGAGCAACAGAGTTGCAGCTTATATAATCACCGGCTAAGTTAAATATTGAAAAATGAATGAACACTAAAGAAAGAATGAAAACCCCGAAAGGAATCGTTCTACAAGCTGAAAAAAACCAACTATAATTAGATTCATAAACTAATTGAGACAAACGTACAGCGTAGCAACCCCCCCACACGGAAAGGAAGCTACAAGGGCGTAGTAACACGTAGTAAAAGGGTGAATGACCTCAAGAGAGAGAGAGAAAGACCGGAGTCAAACTCGATCGCCACCCATAAAATTACGCCGTGGAGGCCTAACTGCCGAGGACACCACGTAGAATCGTACACTACACACACAAATCTGAAAAGGAAACTTACTGATTTCTATACTCAAATATATATACAAACATAAAAACATGTTTACATATATATTGAGTAAAAGAAAAGTAAGTGATTAAGTAAAGACAAAACAAACAATGGCTGCCAGAGAGGACCAAGACAGAGACGTCTGTCACAGTCCGAGCCAAAAGTGAAAGTGAGCATTCATCTGTGTGTGAGGGGGGAGGGGTAGCTAGCTACCACTCCCTTACCCCCCCGCTAACTAGCGCGGGGGTAATACACCCTCGTTAAATTCTAATGACTCGCCATTTCAGCTGCGCTAAAAGGTAACCCTCTGTAAATAGCGTGGTTTGTATTTTGATTACAGAACAAATTAAAATTCAAGGACGATTTTTCTATTTTGCATATAAAATCATCTTACCTTTATTAACATCTAAATGTCTATATCATAAAACAAACAGTGCATAGCACTTCAAATAATGCAAACAAGTAGTTCTTGCAATTGGTGATACTTCCAAACATGAAAATAAGAATACAGAAATATTCCATAATTACTGCTAATGCACATGGTAAACAGAAAGAAAATTATATGTTCACAATGATAAACTAGCCATAACTTACCTTTCTCCTCATTTTCATTTTCGTCACAACGAGCAGGAAGGATGTGCAAAATGCGACCTTTAAATGACGTGCCATCTAGTTTTGTCATGGCGAGAACAGAATGTTCAGGGAACATATAGGTGATGGTTCCAAAGCCCTTGGGTCGTCTGGTAATCTTGCATATGGGAAGCGTGATGTCGGTCACTTTTCCTAAAAATTGGGATAAATGAAGAATATCTTGAATTATGTTTGGTGACATTTTATGGATTAACTTGAAATTTACATTACACAGTACAGGAAGTATAGGAAGAAAAGGGGAAACAGAGCTTGAGAGTAAATAAGTGATTGATGATACGCTGCACAAGGTGTTGAACACCGCATTCTACATACAGATTTTCCCTTGGCCGGGTTGAAAGATTGACCGTGGTCTTAAATAAGAGCTTGGTCCATTTATTCAAATGTCTTTATTATTGAACAATGACCACGGTCAATCTGAAATGAACATAAAACATATTTAGAATAAATGATGAACAATGTATATAACTCAAATGAACATAAAACATATTAAGAATAAATGATGAACAATGTATATAACTCAAAGTTTATAACCCTCTAGAGAGAACAAAGATGAAAATGCTAATGTGGATTATGGGAATATCACTGTTTGAAAGTTTGGAAAATGATGAAATAACAAGAATGGCAGATGTAGCGAAGATTGCCGAGATGATAAAGAGTGTCACGACATGGTGTGGACACGTATAAAAGATGGATGGTGGAAAGGGAGTGAGGAGGGCTTGGGAGGAATCTGTAAGGGGAAGAAGATCGAGAGGAAAGCAGAAATGGCGAGAGAAGGTAAAGGATGATATGGAGAGAAGAGGTTTGGTGGAAGAAGATGCCTTTGATCGAAGGGATCAGTTGTCTGATGTGCCCTGCATCAGGCAGCTGATCCCTTAATGTAGGGATAATGGTGGGTAACAAGAAGACAGTAAAGAAAGTATAATACTGTACTGTATAGCCAAAATAATAGGAATATCAAGTATTGTACTACAACATAACAACCAACTTGCAATATCAAAATATGACAAAATGAAACTATATCATACCAATTTATGTACATCAAATAGGTCCTCATTTTCTAAGTTCAAAATTCAATTTACAACCTCTAAAATTTGTATAACTCCCAACAAAGCCATGAAAAAGGAAATCAACTACTTATCATGACTATATGTGAAAAATATGAACCAAAGGTGCAGCTTTCCTCCGTAAAAAGCCGTTTTCTTAAGAAACAAAACTTTATTAAATTTTCAGATATTTGACACAGTATCAAAGGACCTGTATATCAGCATTATAAACATTTGGTTCTAATCTAATCCCATCTTCAAACTAATTAAAAAACTTACTGTCTCTCATTTACATCAATCTTCCATCCTTACTTATTTATCTAATACCAATTGAACAAAGCCACAGTGAAGGTTCAATATCCTAAAAAAGCCTTAAACCTAAAACCTCTTCTAGATTTGGTAGACAGGTAAAAGATATTTCTTTTTACTGTTTTACTTTCTCCTGTTAAGGTGTAACTCAAGTAAAATCTGTAAGAAAGTAACTTTAATATTGCAAGTATTTTGTTTGTGTTCTTGCACTTTCCTCTTCTTCCCTTTAAATAATTATGCTTGCTATTATTGTTTCACAATGCATCACTCATAGCATAGGAATAACCATTTCACATCTACCTTACATAATAGTGCCTGGCTACTGTATATATAAATACTGTATATATTTCTCTCCAGACATGCAAGCTCTCCCCATCTCTCGGGTAGGGGGGAGACAGAGTAGTATGTGTGTGTATGTGCATATCTATCCAAATATTTAGCCTTCATTTTTGACGAATCGCACTCTAGTTTTGGGGTGTTTAAATGTGCGTGGATGTAGTATGATAGAGAGTAAAAGATGTGAGATTGGAAGTATGTTTAGGAATAGAAGGATGGATATATTGGCTTTGTGTGAGACAAAGATAAAAGGGAAAGGTGAAGTGATGTTTGGTGAAATGTCTGGTAGAGTGTCTGGGATTGAAAGGGGAAGAGCAAAAGAAGGTGTGGCTTTATTGCTGAGTGAATGGATGACAGGTAAAGTAGTAGAATGGAAGGATATCTCATCTAGGTTAATGTGGGTAAGGGTTAGGTTAGGTAGGGAATGTTGGGCCTTTGTCAGTGCGTATGGGCCAGGTTGTGAGAAAAGTGAAGAAGAGCAGAATGAGTTCTGGAATGAATTAAGTAGGTGTGTAGAAGGACTGGGTAGAGGGAATTATGTAGTTTCCATGGGTGACTTAAATGGTAGAGTGGGCGCTGGAGAGGTAGGTGTCATTGGGAAGTATGGCGTACCAGGTGAAAATGAGAGTGGTGAGACTGGTAGATATGTGTGTTGAGCAAGAGATGGTGATAAGTTCTAGTTTTTTCAAAAAGAAAGATAAAAACAAGTGTAAATGGGTAAGAGTGGCAAATGGAAGTGGTAGAAAAGGGATTTTGACGTAGGAAAAATCTATTTCTGGGCGAGGGACCTGTGCCGCCCAGTGAATAAGCTCCATTTAAGCACTTATTCTTAGGTAATTTACTGCTAAATATACCAGAGAAAAAATGTAAAGGAGTGCTAGGTTAACTAGCTCGCTCACCTATTGGTGTCGGTATAAAATTGGGCGTATATTCCAGAGGTCCCGCACTATTTAGATTAATCCACGACAGAGAACCCCAATAGAGGAGAGCCGTTCAACCTCACTCGGTACTACTACAATGCATCCGCTCAGAACCCAACTCCTTAGCACCCAAAGTTTGGGGACTCCAAGGGAGAGGAGCTGGGAGGGTTCACTGGGCGGCACAGGTCCCTCGCCCAGAAATAGATTTTTCCTACGTCAAAATCCCTTTTCTGGGCTCGAACCTGTGCCGCCCAGTGAATCTATACAAGAGAAAAATGTCACCAAACTTGCAAAATAAAGGAAAAAACATAAGCGTAAGAGAAATACAGGATGCTTTAATCAGAGATGAGTACCAAAAAACAATTATAAGGGTATCTTAAATATGAACATAAATCCAATAAGGTAGGTATAATAATGCCGTGAGTGATAATATATACAGATACTCAGGAGCATAAAAATTTACAAATACAGTGATACCTCGGTACTCGACCATAATCCGTTCGAGATCCGTGTTCGACCTCCGATTTGTTCGAGTACCGAATTTTTTTTCCCCATAAGAAATAATGGTATATATTCTATTCCGTTCCCAAGCACTCGAACAGGCCCAAAATATTAATAAAACGTGTACCTAAACAACAATAATTATCTAAATGTGTATGAAATTGGTCAGAAAATCCTATAAAACAATTTTAAACCATTTACTGTACTAAAATAAAACAATTTTAAACCATTTTCTGTACTGTAGTGAACATACCTTTGAGCAGCGGTTCGATGGCATACAGGGATGGATGTGGAGAGGATGGAAGGGGGAGGTTACTGCTTGGAAGGAGAGTCCCCTTCCATGATGTGGCAGGGTAGTTCTCCTTCAGGAGTTATTTCTCTCTCCAATGAAAGGGTGGGCAGATCTATTTCAGGGGTTTCTTCTCTTCTTTGTCTCTTCTTTGGAGGAGAAACAGGCTTTGATGTAGCAGCTTTCTTTTCTTTTGTGAAAAACTGGTCTATTGTTAATTGTTTCTTCCTCCTCTGCAGTATTTTTCGAAAATGATACATGACACTATCATTAAACATATGCACTGCCCGGTTTGCTACTGCAATTTCTGGGTGGTATTTTTCAGCAAAAGCCTGCACATCTGCCCACTTGGAACAAATTTCATTGATGAGAGAACTTGGAACATCCTCCCTTACCTCATCCTCTTCTGAAGATTCCTGCTCCACAATCAGATCCTGCTGCTGTTGTTGTTGCAGGTGCAACAATTCCTCCACAGTCAACTCGGTAGAATGGCTTTCTACAAGCTCATCAATATCATCCTTGTCGACCTCAAGCCCCAAACTCCTGCCCATGACAACAATTTCCTCAACGACATCAGTGTCATCAGAAATTACAGGGGTAGCAGTGCTTGGACCCGCCTCTGGTTGGAAACCTTCAAACTCCCTCTCTGTGACACATGATGGCCACAGCTTACGCCAGGCAGAGTTCAATGTCCTATAGGTCACACCTCGCCAAGCTTGGTCAATCATGTTAACAGAGTTGAGGATGCTGAAGTGTTCCTTCCAGAATTCCTTTAGGGTCAACTTCGTGTCACTGGTCACTTCAAAACACTTTCTGAAAAGGGCCTTGGTATAGAGTTTTTTGAAGTTTGAAATGACCTGTTGGTCCATGGGCTGGAGTATGGGAGTAGTATTGGGGGGCAAGAATTTGATTTTGATAAAGCTGTATTCTTCTTTCAAGTCATCCTCGAGACCTGGAGGATGTGCAGGAGCATTGTCCATAACCAGAAGACATTTCATTGGCAAGCTCTTTTCAATGAGGTAAGCCTTAACCTGGGGGGCAAACACTTCGTTTATCCACTCAGTAAAGAATTGTCTTGTGACCCAAGATTTAGTGTTCGAGCGCCACATAACTGGTAGTGCACTTTTACAAATATTATTTCGTTTGAACACCCGGGGGTTGTCCGAGTGGTACACTAACAAGGGTTTGATCTTGCAATCGCCACTTGCATTTGCACACAGCAACAATGTTAGCCTATCTTTCATTGGCTTGTGACCTGGCATCTTCGTCTCGTCCTTGGTAATGTACGTATTGGCTGGCATTTTCTTCCAAAATAACCCAGTCTCATCACAATTAAAGACTTGTTGTGCGATCAAATTTTGTTCATTTATGTACCGATCGAATTCCCCCACGTATTTATCGGCTGCAATTTGATCCGAACTAGCTGCCTCCCCATGCCTAGTAACACGATGAATACCTGTTCTATTACGAAACTTTTCAAACCAACCCCTGCTCGCTTTAAATGTAAATGAATCACTTTCACTGGTACTCGGACTTTTCTTCACTAATTCTTCATAGATATGCAACGCTTTTTCACAAATGAACGCTTCACTAACACTTTCCCCGGCCAACTGTTTTTCTTTAATAAATATTAAAAGCAACTTTTCCATCTCCTCAATCACTTGTGGCCTTTGCTTAGTTACCGCCGTAACTCCCGTTGCAACATTCGCCTTCTTAATCATTTCTTTATGCTTTAAAAACGTAGAAATGGTCGACTTCGCCATTCCGTATTCTACCGCTAAATCGGACACTCGTACACCATTCTCATATTTCGCTATAATTTCCTTCTTCAACTCGATCGTTGTTCGCACTGTTTTCCTCTTCTCCTTCCCCTTAACACTCATTACTTTCTTGGGACTCATTATGAAAGCTAAAAAAGCAATTAAAAGCACTGAAAATCACTAAATCACAACGAATGCTGATCGCGCGTTGTCTGAGTGACGCTCTCGAGAGAACTGATGCTTCCCGAACAAGCGAGAGTGGCCGAGATGGCGCGATCATCACAAAGCCCATGCGGTCGTCACGTGTTCGGCTGGTCGAGTACCGAATTTTTGGTCGAGCACCGCAGCAAAAATTTCTCGAAAATTTTGGTCGAACTCCGAATTGTTCGAGTATAGAGTCGTTCGACTACCGAGGTATCACTGTATAATAACAGTATTCAGGTGCGAGACCAACGAATACAATAGGGTATAAATGAGGCAGGTAAGAGGGAGAGATAAAGAGTCAAGGCATTAACCTGTGAGTTACTCGGGAGTAACTACGCTCCCTGCGGCTACTGTAGAAAATTTTAGGGCTTCCAAATGTTTAAGGTAGTGTTTCTTGAACACTGACGGTGATTTCCACCCTGTATACCTGGAAAGGTCTGTAAAATTCATGTGGTGAAAGAAGTTCACCGAGGTGGCAACCGCCCTGATATCATGTGCAAGAGGAAAAGAGTCAGGGTTAGCTTGTTTAATAAAATACAAAATTTGTTGCCTGATCCCTTTAATAGTAATGGTACCGCCTTGTTCTCTAACGAATAGAGGCCCCGAGGAGTTAGAGGAGGTCCGGGATAGATAAGACCTAAGAGTAGTGACAGGGCACAGCGACGGATCTTGCGTGAGGGGAACAATTTTCCAGGAGGTCCATCTGTTTTGAGGGTCTTCATTCTTAGCCAAAAAGAATTTGTTAGGAGAAAGAAGGACCTCTCCTGAAGGCAGAAAGTCAATATGACCCGGGTCTCTCGACAAGGCTGCCAATTCAGAAATTCTTGCCCCGGAAGCCAAGCTCACTAGGAAAAGTGTTTTCCTGAGGAGGGGCATGTAATCACAAGAACTGTTAATGGTATCAGAAGCCAATTTGAGTACGTCATTAAGGAACCAGGTCACCGGGGTAGGACGAGTAACCGGTTTCAGTCTGGCACAAGCTTTCGGAATTGAAGCTAACAAAGAGTCGGTTAAGTCTATGTTAAAACCCACTAGGAAGATCTTTTTCAGAGCCGATTTAATAGTGGTGATAGTATTGGCTGCCAGACCTGATTCTAATAAAGATCTAAAGAAAGTGACTGTAAGGTTCAAGTTCATACAGTTCACGTCTGAGTCTATTAAAAATTTTGCCAACTTTTTAACTGCAGAGTCATACTGACGGATGGTGGAATCCCGTTTATCTGATTCTAGGAACAAGGTGTTTTGAGGATCAATATTGGCACCATGCATAGCCGCAAACTTCATAAAGTCCATAAAGTTAGGGCGCTCTGAATGTTTGAGAAAGCGTACACAACGCGTGTTTGTACTATCTGAGACAGAACCGGATTGGGTATCGGGTGAGGGTATAGTCTCAACTCCCGCAGGAGAGGATACCAGTTGCTCTTGGGCCAGTTGGGTGCGACCAAGGCTACTTGTCCCTTGAAGGATCTCAGTTTGTCTAGAACTTTCAGCAAAAGATTCACCGGGGGAAAGAGATAAATCTTTTCCCAGTTGTCCCAATTCTGTGACATGGCGTCTGTGGCGTAAGCCTGAGGGTCTAGATTGGGAGCCACATATACTCTCAATTTGTGGTTGGATTCCGTGGCGAAGAGGTCCACTTGGAGACCGGGAACCTGAGAGAGAATCCACCGAAATGACTTTAGATCGAGTGACCATTCCGATTCTAGAGGGGAGGTCCGGGACAGGGCGTCTGCCACTACATTCCGGACTCCCGCCAGGTGGACAGCTGAAAGATGCCAACGGTTCGAGGCTGCTAGGGAGAATATGGCTATTAGAACATGGTTCAGAGGCCCTGACTTTGACCCGCCTCTGTTGAGGCAGCGGACCACCACTTCGCTGTCGAGGACCAGACGAAGGTGTTGTTTCTTGGGAAGAGCGAGACGTTTCAGGGTTAGAAGAACTGCCATGGCCTCTAGCACATTGATGTGAAAATGGCGGAACAAGGGAGTCCAAAGACCTTGAACTTTCTTGAGCTGAGAATAGCCGCCCCAACCTGATAGGGATGCGTCTGTGTGAATGATTAATTCCGGGGGCGGAAATCGAAGGGGAACTGACTTTGACAGACTGTTTGCTCTTGTCCAAGGAAGAAGTCTTTCCCGTAGAATGGGAGGAAGGCGGACTTTCCTGTCCCGGAGCTTCCGGTTCGCCCTCGAACGCCAGACACGATTGATATCTTTCAATTTTGCCTTCAGAAGAAGATCCGTCACTGAGGCAAACTGAAGGGAACCCAGAATCTTCTCTTGAAGCCGTCTGGAACTTACTTTGTCTTTGAGAAAGCGTTTGGTGTTTCTTGCAATCTCTAACCTCTTGGGTCTGGGAAGACACAGAGTATGAGATATAAGATCCCATTGCAGGCCGAGCCATTGGAACTTCGATTTTGGAAGAAGACGGGACTTCTTGAAGTTGATCTGGAAGCCTAGAGATTGAAGATAATGGATGACTTTGTGAGTGGCTTTTAGGCAATTTTGGGAGGTGTCTGACCAAATGAGCCAGTCGTCCAGATAGGCTACTACTTGAATCCCTTGATTCCTGAGTTCCTGAACAGCGACTTCTGCTAGCTTTGTGAAGATCCTTGGGGCAATGTTGAGCCCGAAAGGCATCACCTTGAAGGAGTAACTTTTGTCCCCTAAGCGAAAGCCTAGGTACGGACGGAAGTGTCTCGCTATCGGGACGTGATAGTAGGCGTCTGTAAGATCGATAGAGGTGGTGACGGCCCCACGGGGAAGTAAGGTCCGCACCTGCGAGACGGTAAGCATTCGAAACTTGTCGCATTGAATGGACAAGTTGAGAAGGGATAGATCTAGAATCACTCTTCTCTTGTCTGAATCCTTCTTCGGAACACTGAACAGCCGACCTTGAAACTTCAGATGTTTCGTTTCTTGTATGGCATTCTTTTGTAAAAGTTCCTGGACAAATTCGACCAGGTCCGGAGTGGAATGTTGACGAAATTTGTTCGGAGGAGGAGGTCCTTGAATCCAACTCCACCCTAGTCCCTTGGAGATGATACTGAACGCCCAGGGACTGAACCTCCATTTGTTGCGGAAGGCATAGAGCCTCCCCCCTACCTGCTGCACCTCAGTATTGGTTTGAGGAGTTGCCTCCACGTCCGCCTCGGAAGTTCTTTCCTCTGCGAAAGGCTCTTCCCCTGCCTTTGTTCTGGTTAGAGCCACGGTGGTAGCCTCTACCTCTACCATAACTCTGGGAAGAGCTATGAGCCTCGTAGGACTGGTTAAAGGCAGGGGAAGTGGCGGAGGCACCAGAAAGCTGGCTCTTAGGTAGCAGAACGGTGACATAGTCATCCGAAGGAGCCCGAGAGGTGGAAGGCTGTGCAGGGGCAACAGAAGATGGAGGAAGAGGCAGCCGGAAGTTGGATGAAGCACTCTGTTGTTGCCTGAACTGGGTGGAGGTATATGGTCTAAGCTTCTTCCTACCCCGGGCTTGATAATTTGCGGGGTCATACTTGCGTTTAGGGGTCAAACCCCAACGGGCTTTAAGGCTCTGATTAACCCTAGTGGCCTCCGCCAAGACTTCCTCTACGAGATCCTCGGGGAAGAGATTTGAACCCCAACAGGAGGACCGGATGAGTTTATTAGGTTCATGCCTAATCGTCGCCTCAGCTAGAACATGCTTGCGACATCTGCGTTTAGCAGTAGCAAAGTCATATAAGTCATAATATAACGACTGTAGCGTAGCCTTGTTGAGAGACTTAAAAATACTCTCCGTATCGTAAGTCAAGGCTATCGACTCCGTGGATGTGGCCAGGTTTAGAGTACGGCCCACACGTAGGCGGGAATCATATTCCTGTTTAATGAGAGATTCCGGGAGACGGGGAAGCTTCTCACTAAACAAGACTGAGGCACAGTCTGCTGCAAGCTTGCCGGAGGTAAAGGTGGTATGGACGTTGTCCCAACACTCAATACCTGAGGGAAGAAGGAGGGAGATTGGATCCACCTCTCGGATGGGAGGCAAGGGCTTCTCCTCCAGAGCATATTGAAAGGCAAGCTCTGCCACCTTATTGACGCATGGAGTCAAGGTGTTCTTGTCCATTAAGAACATCGTAAAGGAGCTTTTATGAGGCGTCAGCATGGTGTTAGTGCAGCCGATGTCATTCAAAAATCTGGCCCAAACAGATTGGGCTTGCTCCTTCGGGAAGATGACCGTCTCTTTGGGGACCTTGTCTAATCGGACTAAAGCTTCCTCGGTAAGTCTGGCATAACCATGAAATGGAAATGCCAGACCCGGAGGAAAGAATTCAAAGTCCTCTAGAGGGCGAGTGCCAAGGCCCTCCAGAGTCAACATTCCGTCTGAGAACGGGGAATGAAGAGCCATCCGCCAGGGGTTGTTCTTGGCAAACGGCGGGAGCTTAGAGGCATCCGGTATGAGAGAGCTTTGGACTCTCTCCGGAGCTCCTTGCTCTAAAGCCCCAATTCTCTGACCGAAGTTAGAGAACATCGTGTCCATCCTCGACTGCATCTCCGAAACCAACTTTTCCTGCATCTCCGACACGATGCGAAGCATAGCTGATTCGGAAAGGCCCGGGCTAGCAGCAGGAGGGGCGGAAGGAACTCCCGGGTCGTGAGACTTAGAGGAGGAACCAGAGGTCTTTGAAGACGGGTTTGTACCAGGTTTAGAGCCATGAGAAGTCTTGTGAGGCTTGCGAGCTTTGGGTAAGGTCCTTGAAGTAGACTTATCCTTAGGGGGAACCGGGTATGAACGTTGAGACGAATCACGGTCCCCAGAAAATCCAAGAAAGGAAGAGCGATCAGAAGAAGAAGAAAGAGCGGGGCTGAGGATAGGAATCTCAGCGCCGGACACACCTGCCTCACTTACCACCCTACCTGTATCCGGCTCGTCTAGCAACATTGGTTCGACGTCCAGGTTCATGGAGGCAACATTGTCCTCCAGACCTCCGGGGGCGTCCGATGGATCTTGCTCTGGGTCGATGAGACCCGTTATAGTGGCATCAATGTGGGCAATGATGGGAGCTGCCACATGCCTAGCCACAGCAGCTGAAGACTTGGCGTTGGGGTAAACCATGGTGCAGTAGTCCTCAGATAGGACGTACGGCCGCTTAGACTTTACATTCCGGGCAAAACCACCAACCCACACCTTCAGTGTGGCCCGAGCCGCAGACTTTTGCTCCGGGGATGCCTGAAATAATAGTGGGAATTATAAAAGGGAAACTCCCAATGGTCCTTCAAGACCATAGATATCTTACTAATAGTAAATAAAATAAGAAGGCAATATAGCCAACGGGACTCACCGAGTCAGAACCAAGGGTAGTGATGAGGTCGAAGCAAATCACACAGTTATCCGGGTGCCATACCACAACGTCTTCCAGTTGAACCCCACAAGGGGCGTGAGATCGGCAGACGGAGTGGCCACAAGGCTGGTGCAGAACAGCTGCACAGGCCGGCGTCAGACAATGCACCATCTGTAAAAAGAATAGTATATGAGAAACTGTAATTCTCTTAATTAGGGGCGGGTCTGGAGGACCCGGGCCTAACATAGGTCTAACACAAGATTAGAGCCTAACTACTATTCTATAAGTGGCCTAACATAGGTCTAACACAAGAATAGAGTTTAACTATACTATTCTTTTAAGTAGGGCCTAAAATAGGTCTAACACAAGATTAGACTGTAAAAAATAAAATAAATTTTTTTTTTTTTTTTTTTTTTTTTTTTTTTTTTTTTTTTTTTTTTTTAGGGGCGGGTCCGGAGGACCCGGGCCTAACATAGGTCTAACGCAAGGTTAGAGCTTAACTATAATATTCTTACATAGGGGCGGGACCGGGGGTCCCGGGCCTAAACATAAGTCTAACTTGAAACTAAAGTATAGCCATCCATTCCGGTCAAGCCGGGAGCATAAAAAAGGATGCAAAAACAAGGAATTAAGACACATAGTGTCTGATTTCCCGGGGTGGGGTAGACCCCGGGCCGGGAAATAAAGGTATATTCAATACCAATTCCTTTAGGGACTCCGGGGTAGTGATCTGTCATATATAATCATCATAGGAAATGTTATAAAATAATAGGGGGGCGGAACTGTAACTAAGAACTGCCAATCGAACCCGGAGGGTTTCGTATAACATAAGCCAGAATGAAAAGTGAATATAAAATAGGGTACACCGGGATCCAACTCTGTAGACCGGTGGCCAACCAGACTAGACAGAGACTAAACCGCCGGGCCACCCGGAGGACAAAGTCCATAAACACTTAACTACCCCCTCTAAAAGGAGAAGGCAACGGTCCCTTAGTGGAGGGGGGAGAAGCCTAGCCTCCCACCTAGCTAGAGGGGGAGCGTGGGGGAGGATCACGTGATACGAGGCAGCAGGGCTACCAACTGACGATCCCCAATCAGACAGATCAAACGGAGTAATGGCACAAATATTCATTATAATAATAATAATAGCGTTAAATATATGAATAAACACATTGAAAATTTTTGGGCAAGGCATGCAACATAAATAATTAAATCACAAAAGACACACCTGATGGCTAAAATAACATTGCCGCCTTAGCACGGTCGGCAGCCATAGCGATACGTAAATGATATCGGCCCAAAATTTGAACCACGAGGATTCTAAACGCTAAATAATGAATATTCACAATAACAAATAATATTTGATAATAAAAATAATACACATAGTAACACCGCAAGTGAAAATTAAAAGCTCTCAAAAACAGGAGTACCAACTGTAGTGAAATCAAGCAAGATCGGTATGAACGAAGAGAATAAACTCCTATAATATAAATATTAAACGATCTAGGTTGCTCAAAACACAGTAAAATCCAGCTTGGTACTTAACTTAGACGGTGTCTCCTGGGAAACCGACGAAGAAGCCATAATTCACTAGAAAATATCCAAAAGCGAGAGCACCAGAAAAAAAGCGGGTTACTTTGAACGTTGTGCTAAAAGGAGTTGAGTTCTGAGCGGATGCATTGTAGTAGTACCGAGTGAGGTTGAACGGCTCTCCTCTATTGGGGTTCTCTGTCGTGGATTAATCTAAATAGTGCGGGACCTCTGGAATATACGCCCAATTTTATACCGACACCAATAGGTGAGCGAGCTAGTTAACCTAGCACTCCTTTACATTTTTTCTCTGGTATATTTAGCAGTAAATTACCTAAGAATAAGTGCTTAAATGGAGCTTATTCACTGGGCGGCACAGGTTCGAGCCCAGAAAGGGCATTAATGGATTATGTGTTGATAACTAAAAGAATGTTTGGAAGATTGAAAGACGTGCACGTGTTTAGGGGTATGGCTAACGGTATGTCTGATAATTTTTTAGTGGAAGGAAAATTAGTTGTAGCAAAAGAGTGGGGGAATAGAGCAGGTGGGTGTAAAAGGGAGCTAGTGAAGGTTGAAGAGCTAATAAAACCGAGGGTAAAAAGTACTGTATTTATCAAGGAAGGTTGAAAATGGCATATAACACAGTGAAAGTAAGAGAAACTGTTAATTTAGAGGAGTGGAAGTTAGTAAAAGAAAATTTTGTTGGGATTGCAAGTGATGTGTGTGGCAAGAAGGTTGTTGGAGGCAGCATGAGGAAGGGAAGTGAATGGAGAAATGAAGGAGTGAAGGTAAAAGTGGAAGAGAAAAAGAGGGCTTATGAAGAATGGCTGCAGAGTAATAGTGTAGAGAAGTGTGAAAAATATAAAGAGAAAAATGTGGAAGTAAAGCGCAAGGTAAGTGAGGCAAAAAGAGCAGCTGAACTAAGGTGGGGTCAGGGATTGGGTCAGTCATATGAAGAGAATAAGAAGTTTTGGAAAGAAATGAAGAGAGTAAGGAAGGCTGGTTCAAGAATTGAAGAGACAGTGAAAGATGGAAATGGAAGATTGTTAAAAGGAGAGGCGGCAAAGAAAAGGTGGGCGGAATATTTTGAGAAGTTTACTGAATGTTGAGGATAATAGGGAGGCAGATATAATTGCTGTTGCAGGTGTTGAGGTGCCGGTGATGGGAGATGAGAATGAGAGAGAGATTACAAGAGAGGAAGTGAGGAGCACTAGATGAAACGAGAGTAGGCAAAGCATCTGGTATGGATGGTGTGAGAGCCGAGATGTTGAAGGAGGAGAGTGTGACTATACTTGAATAGTTGGTGAGATTGTTTAATATGACAAATTTGAAGATAATTTGTATTTTTCCTAACCATACAAACCTTAGCTATTTACATTGCGTTTACCTTTTAGCGCAGCTGAAATGGCGAGCCATTAGAATTTAACGAGGGTGTAGCTACCCCTCCCCCCCACCTCACACACAGGTGAGTGCTCACTTTCACTTAGAGGTAGGACTTGTCTTGGGGGACAGGGCTGGCGGGCAAATATGTGTAAATAGATAAGGTTTGTATGGTTAGGAAAAATACAAATTATCTTTGAATTTGTCATTTGTTCCGTAACCGAAATACAAACCACGCTATTTACATTGGGTGACTTACCCCTTAGGTAGGGTGGAAAGTCCCCAGCCATACTGGCTTTGGCTTTACCCGGGGACTCAGAATCCGAGTGAGTAGCACTCGATAAAAGGAGTCCCTGCACCTCACAAGTTCCTTGCTCCGCAAGGAACTGTGTGGCCTACATAAGCTTGTGTGTGAAGAAAGAAGTGTGACCCGTCCTAGGCAGTTGACCTGGAGTTCCAGAAGGAACTCTGGGTTAGGACGTTCCCAATACCACCTCGTCAGGGTATGGGGGACGCGACAGTATTGACTCAATACTCGGAACACAAGGAAGCATGGTTTACCTGCAGAGGTTCGAGGTCAGCTATGCAGAGACCAGGATGCTGCTTCCCCGTAGAGGGGATGATGAAGAAAGAAATAAGGGCCAGGCACACTTCTTTCGTTCATACAGACTAAAACCTGATAACAATGCCCTCAACCTTCTGCTACCTGTCCAAAAAGGAGCCTGAGGTTAGACCAGCTGTTGTGTAGCCACCACAAAGCGATAGAAAGCGTATCGAAACTCCTGTGGGTCACGCCATGCAGGAAGCGGGCTGCGAAGGTCATTAGACGCTTCCAGACTCCAGCTTGTAGCACCTGCGTCACAGAGTAGTATTACTCGAAGGCGAGGGACGTTGCGATGTATCCAACATCGTGCTGTAGGGCGACGTGACGGGGGAGGGTCTGGAGACAGGTCGAGATGAATGTCCTTGAGTCCGAGCTGAAGAGGTATATTGGTGACTCTCCCCCGTGTCCTCCTTGTGCTCCCAAATCGGCTACAACTGAGGACAAACTGCAGCTGTTCCCAAAGCTAACCTCTCGATTCCTTTACTAGCAAGAAGGAGAAGGTCTTGGGACATCAGATACAGAATGGAGACTCGAAATCTTGAAGGAATTGGACTGAAGGGCCGGGACCCCCAGATTCTGAGTCTAGCCAACAACTCAGGAGCGAACCTGAATGTTGCCTTCCCCTCTTCCTTAGAAGGAGCGGAGTCGTTCGAGACCAAGAAGATTGCTTACACACTGGCCGCGGCCAGAGTGAGCAGGAGACCCAAGGCGGAATACAATCCGAGGCCTGTCGTAAAGGGTCTTGAGAAGATCTCTTAAGGGACTAAAAAGTCCGAGCCATGCTCCAAGTTGGAGGTCTCCCTCCGACTAGGGCAGGGACGATCGCAGCTTCGTACGAGCGAGGAAAGATCCAGCGGGAAGGAAAAAGTTATTCCTTTAAGCCTGAAGGTCAGGGAAAGGCTGAGCGACAGGCTTCATTGCCGAGAGCGGAAAGGAGTTTCCTCCCGCCGAAAGGCAATAAGACCGTTATTGCTGGAGAAGAGGCCTCAAGGGAAGAGGTATATCTCCCACGGCACCAACCACCGAAGACTCTTCACCCTGCGGATGACTATCGCAGATGACGCGACCTCCGTCCCGCAACTGTAGCGGGTTGTCTCTTCTTGAGGAGGAGGCGTAGTGTCTCCAGGCATGAAGCCGAAGCGACACCCCGGTTCGTGAAAGATGTTGCAGTGTGGTTGTTTGAGTAGTCTGTGCCGTGGGAGAAGCTCTCCCGGGAGTTCCGTCAGGGGAAGCAGAGGGTCCAGAAACCGTTCTGCGCATAGTCCCAGTGGAGCTCACCCATTGAAAGGTTGACAGACTACCTGGTCTTGTTGAGACCCATTCTCCACAGACAAAAAGGAGGGAAGACGCAGGCGTCGAAGTTGTCCCACCATCACCGGAATGCATCTTGCCAGAGTCTCGGGGTCTGAGACTGAGGGGAAGAACAGCGGAAGCTTGAGGTTTCAAGCTGTCGCGATCAGGTCCCCCAGACCAGGACTTGCTGGTTACTCAAGGCCAAAGACCCCCAGGTACACTCTCTCTACGAGGCTCTGCTCGGATAGTCTAAGAGAACATTCCTCTGCATGGAATGAGAGAGCCGATGGTGGTATTGAGAGTATCTCAATCATCTCGGTATCTCTACTGCAAGATGTGAAGGTGTGAAAATGCGTCCCCTGCTGGTTAGAACACGCCAGAATCATGAAGTCGGCGCGCACGGAGCGACTCGGTAGGAGCTGTGGGATCTGTAGAGGGGCCAGACTACGGCCCCTAAGCCTGCCTGAATGATGGAGAGGTATCCTTCAGGTCCTGACCATAGGCCTGGACCGGAACATGGCCCCCCCCCCCCCCCCCCCCCCTTCTTTGACGAGTCCGAGAACAGCATCAAGAATGTGGGGAAAGGACGAGAATATCCACTCCCATCAAGAGGTTCCATAGGTCAACACCCATTGCAGGTCTAATAGTTCCGCTGGTCCCATAGGGGCCAGGAAGTCCGGTTAATCGTTGCCTGAAACCACCGGAACTTGGACCGCCCCACATGGAACTTGTCCTGAGGCGACCGTTCGGACTATAGACGGGTCAATGAGGAAAGGAGAACTAGGAAATGTCCCCAGGTAGGGCTGAAAGCTCTGCTTGACTGAGAACAGGTACTGCGACTCTCCTCAGCCTTGCCACAGTCAACTGAAAGGAAGGCTCGGAGGATGTGGTAACAGAATCTGGCGTCCCCAGGTGGTCACCCATCCAAGTACCAACCAGAACCGACGTTGCTTAACCTCGCTGGACGGACGAGACGAGGGGTTTCCAACGTGGTAAGGCCGTTGACTCAATATCATGGCCAGATACTCCAGATGTTGAGGCAGAAGAAGAGAAGGCTCCTAGCAAAATACCATGAACCCACACTCATGGTAAGCATCCGGAAGCTTGTCCTGGCACTGAAGAAGGTCGAACCCGAGCCTGCCGGAGTTGACCAGCCCTCCAAAAAGCGAAGGAGGCGGAAGCCTGCACCTGAGCGGCCATGAGGAAAGCAGGGAGAGTTCTCTGGGGAAAAAAACCTGCGATGCCACGGCGGGATCGTCACACTGCATCATAAGCAGGAATACCTGCAGGGTAGGCTGAATTCCACGAGCTCCCTGGAAGATGGATGGAATGGAAACTGAATGTACCCGTCCTTCCGATCCAGGGTTTAAGGAGTCCTGTCGCCTCGTTACCAGTCTGATCGATTCTGCTGGTCTACGCTGGCCGAAGTTTGTTCGACAAACTTGATCAGGGCTGAGAGGTCGACTACGGAACTCTCGTCTCTGATACTTCCTTACAAGAAAGGATCGACTGAAGAAGCGGGGGGTGAAGCCGTCGATGATCCTATGGAGGAACTTCGCCTAAGGTATGTATCATTCTGCCCAAACGGGCAACTCTTGCCGACGCTATGGCATAGAGGTTCAGAGACACTGAATTCGCCGACAGAGACGGCAGGCGCGATATCCTTGGCTGATCACAGAGATCGTGGGGGAATGGGCATCGGGAAGCTGTCATCCGGATGAGTAACCTTAAGCATCCTCCCAGCGTGAAACCTGCAATCCTAGAGTTCGTGAACTCTGCCGCTCCCTTTAGGACTATTCCCCCCCCCCCCCCCCGTGGGAGCCTCCCGGGCCATCTGTTCCTGACAGGAGGAAACTGCCATTGGACACCTTGTCTCAGTTGTCGTAGCCGATAACTTAGGCCGACGTGGTTGAAAGAAATAGGCGCTGTAGCCCTGCAGAGTCTGGAAGAAAGCGCCTTCGAGGAGTGAAAACGGAAGTGGACTTCCTCCGCACAGTCGCTGTCTAAGTCTCTGTCCTTGGGCACAAACAAACTCTTCTCAAGGATGGCCCTAGCTCTGGCACTCTTTAGATCCCGAGACCAGGGCAGAGCTGCACTGGACTTCGGGGCCTTCCGAACGTCAAACACTTCATCCAAAATCGTGTCTTTGCCTTCACGGGGGCGATGACTGGATCCATAAGCCCGTTAAGTTGCCTTATCAGGCTTAGGACCTGCCAGAAGGTATGTTCGGATTCCTGCTTTTCTCCTCCCTGCGGGCTGGCAGCTAAGTCTCCTGCCCCAGGGATCTATTCCTGGGGTGAAACGTGGACATTCCCCCGGGTAGTCGTGGGTTCCTGGCGAATTCTTGAGGAGGATTTTGGGACGGTCTTGGAGTCCTTGGATTCCCTCCTGGGAGGGATACAGGATCCCGACAAAGAGATTCGAGGGGCCCCTTCCTCACGAGATGATTCTCCTCCATGAAGCGAAGTCTCCCCCCTTGGTGCCGAGGGGAAGACTACCGCCCCACTGGACTCACCTGAGGACGGAAAGGTCTCGTCCACGGGAGAAGGAAAAAGCCCTCGAGCAGGAGAAGGAGCCTTCACGACCGACCTCTTGGGAACCAACTTCGCCCTGGGGGAAGTCACCACGAAGTCCACTCCTCTCTTTTCTTCAGCGTAGGAGAGACAGCCGTTGGTTTGTTACCCTGGTCGGCGAATGCTGGTTTCATAACCCTCACTAACGCCCACGCCAGAGGACCAAACCAAGTCTGTTGCTCCAAGGACACAGAGTCCGAAATCCTCGCTAAAGGGAAAGGGATCGGGCGATCCTTTGGAGTGGACACCACAGTACCTGCCTGCAAAGAAGGTGGGGAAGAATGATGTACTAACCTCCCCTCAGTAGTATCCTTGTCCTGCACTACCAACCTGTGTTTGGGTGGAGGCGATCCCGAGCGTTGTCTAGGAACACGCTTTCCTACTGCTACCCCCGGCTGCAGAATTCGCCGCGAACGATGGTCGCGCGGCCGAGCGGTCGCGCGGGTGCGCAGGCGAGCGGGCGCGCAGGCGAGCGGTCGCGCGGACGCGCAGGCGAGCGGTCGCGCGGACGCGCAGGCGAGCGGTCGCGCGGACGCGCAGGCGAGCGGTCGCGCGGACGCGCAGGCGAGCGGTCGCGCGGACGCGCAGGCGAGCGGACGCGCAGGCGAGCGGACGCGCAGGCGAGCGGACGCGCAGGCGAGCGGACGCGCAGGCGAGCGGACGCGCAGGCGAGCGGACGCGCAGGCGAGCGGTCGTGCGGACGCGCAGGCGAGCGGCCGCGCGGACGCGCAGGCGAGTGGTCGCGCGGACGCGCAGGCGAGCGGTCGCGCAGGCGAGTGGGCGCGAGGGTGGGCAGGTGAATGAGCACGTGTCCGAGGCGGCGAACGCAAGCGTTGGCGCGATGGCGAGGAAACGCGCTGCCGCGTGGGTGAGAAGGACCGCGGTCGATGTGGGTCAACAGGAGATGAGTGGTGAGCTGGTGAGCGCTGACGCACAGGTAGGCAATGGCGCGTTGTGGCATGGTGACGCGTTAGCGAGCGATAGCAAGCAGCATGCGCCGGTGAGCGATCGCGCGATGGCGAGCTAGTAGCCGGCGAACCATGACCCTTCAGAACCTCCGGCTGACTAAGCGTTGGAGAACGTTGGCACGCAGGCTGTAACACACGCGGGCGGTCCGGAGATCGCCGAGAAACAGGTGTTCGCTGACGCGTAGAACGCTGGTGAATAGGCGATACCAAAATCGCCTGAGCGCGCTGACAAGCAGGTGAACGCTGGCAAGCAGGTGAACGCTGGCGCGTAGGCGATTGTTGACGCGTGGGAGAACGCTGGCGAATAGGCGATACTAAAATCGCCTGTGCGCGCTGGCGAGCAGGTGAACGCTGGCGAGCAGGTGATCGCTGGCGCGTAGGTGATCGCTGGCGAGCAGGTGATCGCTGGCGCGTAGGTGATCGCTGGCGAGCAGGAGATCGCTGGCGAGCAGGAGATCGCTGGCGAGCAGGAGGTCGACGCGCGAGATCCTGTGAAGGGACAGGTGGCGCGGCGCGTTGACGAGCAGGAACAGGAAGATCGCAGGCGCGTTGGAGAACATGTGCTTTTGACACACGCGCTGAACGATGTCGCGTAGCCACAGGGTCAGAAGACTGATGGCGAGCAGGGAGCTCAGCAGGAACTGTAGGATGGTCAAAGACCGCAGGGCGAGGATCCTCAAATGAGCGCTGACGCTCAGAAGAGAGCTGATGAGCAGGAGCGCGCTGGCGAGGAGGGCGAACATCAGGAGAGCGCCGACGAGCAGGTGAGCGCCGACGAACAGCAGAGTCCTGACGAGCAGGAGAGCGCTGACGAACAGGAGAGCGTTGGCGAACAGGAGAGCGTTGGCGAACAGGAGAGCGTTGGCGAACAGGAGAGCGTTGGCGAACAGGAGAGCGTTGGCGAACAGGAGAGCGTTGGCGAACAGGAGAGCGCTAGCAATCAGGAAGCGCTGATGAGCAGGAGAGCGCCTGTGCGCTACCACTGAGCAAGAGCAGGCCGGAAGACCGTGCCTGTCCACCGGGAGACTGATGTCCGTCGGAAGACCGTTGTCCGTCGGGAAGACCGTTGTCCGTCGGGAAGACCGTTGCCCGTATGACTGCTGTCCATCTGCAACAGGGCGGATGAAGGAGTTGTAGGCTGCAAACGGAGATTCAAAAAGGCGCCTCTTAGCACCCTTATAGGGAGATGAGAGGCCCTTACGACGAGGCGGACGGTGAGCCTTACGGCGAAGGAGGCCAACAGCAACAGCAGCAGAAGAATCCTCCGAAGAGGAGTCTCTATGAGTGTACTCTCTCGCGAACGAAAGAGAAACACTTCGTAGAAGATACTGGTCAGCCAGTGACCTAAAAAGGAGCAATCCTCCGAAGAGGGGCTCCTGCAGTTGCCCAGCCCCTTGAGCGAAACTGCAGGTGTGACCGCTCAGCACCAAGAGCATAGTCGCACGAAAAAAAGGCAAGAGAAGAACCCCCCAAAAGGGGAAAAACTCAAGCCTGGACAAGAAAAACTTCCCTGGGAAGGAAAGTTACCCACCCAAGGAGGTAAGCCTCCTGAGTCCTAAAATGAACTGGAGAGCTGTCAATCGTCACGGGAGTAGTTCCAGTAGAAGGAGACACGCCCCTGACAAAAATCCCAAGGGGGAGGCAGCAACAGCCGAATCCCCAGGCCTCCACAAGACAGCTCACACAGTAGCCATATTACAGAAATGAACTAGATTGGTAACTGTAAAAAAATAAAAACAAAAAACATTAGTACACATTCATTCCCCCGGGAAGGCTCCGAAGAGGAAACCCGAGGGAAAGGAAACAAGAATTACACAACAGGCACGTGCCCTCGCAACCACTTACACTCACGGAAGGAGAGCTGTAACCAAAACAGAATTATAACAATTATAATTATGAAACTATGTAATTATGTAATTTAAAAATGAATGAACACTAAAGAAAGAACAAAAACCCCGAAAGGAATCGTTCTACAAGCTGAAAAATTAACAACTACAATTAGATTCATAAACTAATTGAGACAAAACGTACGGCGTAGCAAACCCCCCCACACGGGAAGGAAGCTACAAGGGCGTAGTAACACGTAGTAAAAGGGTGAATGACCTCAAGAGAGAGAGAGAGAGAGAGAGAGAGAGAGAGAGAGAGAGAGAGAGAGAGAGAAAGACCAAAGTCAAACTCGATCGCAACCCATAAAATTACGCCGTGGTGGCCTAACTGCCGAGGACTCCACGGAGATATCGTACACTACACACAACTCTGAAAAGGAAACTTACTGATTTCTAAACTCAAATATCTATACAAACATGAAAACATGTTAACATATATATTGAGTAAAAGAAAAGTAAGCGATTAAGTAAAGACAAAACAAACAATGGCTGCCAAGCGAGGACCAAGACAGAGACGTCTGTCCCAGTACAAGCCAAAAGTGAAAGTGAGCACTCACCTGTGTGTGAGGGGGGGGGGGGGGTTAGCTAGCTACCACTCCCCTACCCCCCCCCCCCCCCCCCCGCTAACTAGCGCGGGGGTAATACACCCTCGTTAAATTCTAATGGCTCGCCATTTCCGCTGCGCTAAAACGTAAACCCAATGTAAATATGATATTTTAATTATAAAATAAATTTTTGAATATACTTACCCGGTGAATATATAGCTGCAACTCTGTTGCTCGACAGACAAACTGTACAGAAAAAACTCGCCAGCGATCGCTATACAGGTTGCGGGTGTGCCCAACAGCGCCATCTGTCGACCAGATACCCAGCTCTATGTAAACAAAGACTCAATTTTCTCCTCGTCCCACTGCATCTCTATTGGGGAGGAAGGGAGGGTCATTTAATTTATATATTCACCGGGTAAGTATATTCAAAAATTTATTTTATAATTAAAATATCATTTTTAAATATTGAACTTAGCCGGTGAATATATAGCTGATTCACACCCAGGATGGTGGGTAGAGACCAGTAATATATGTTTACATTTTTTGAGCTAAGAGTTTTTTATTTCATTTTAGGAGTTATCAAAATAACAAAAACAAAATAAATAGGTACCTGGTAAGGAAGTCGACTTGAACGATTACTCTGCCTTTTAAGTAAGTCTTCCTTACGGAGCCTCGCGATCCTCTTAGGATGCTGATCGACCCCTAGGAGCTGAAGTATCAAGGGTTGCAACCCATACAACAGGACCTCATCAAACCCCTAATCTAGGCGCTCTCAAGAAATGACTTTGACCACCCGCCAAATCAACCAGGATGCGAAAGGCTTCTTAGCCTTCCGGACAACCCATAAAAACAACATTAAAAACATTTCAAGAGAAAGATTAAAAGGGTATGGAATTAGGGAATTGTAGTGGTTGAGCCCTCACCCACTACTGCACTCGCTGCTACGAATGGTCCCAGTGTGTAGCAGTCCTCGTAAAGAGACTGGACATCCTTTAGATAAAAAGACGCGAACACTGACTTGCTTCTCCAATAGGTTGCGTCCATTATACTTCGCAGAGATCTATTTTGCTTAAAGGCCACGGAAGTTGCAACAGCTCTAACTTCGTGCGTCTTCACCTTAAGCAAAGCTTGGTCTTCCTCACTCAGATGTGAATGAGCTTCTCGTATTAACAGTCTGATAAAGTATGATAAAGCATTCTTTGACATAGGCAAAGATGGTTTCTTAACTGAACACCATAAAGCTTCAGATTGGCCTCGTAAAAGTTTAGTACGCTTTAAATAGAACTTAAGAGCTCTCACAGGGCATAAGACTCTTTCTAGTTCATTGCCTACAATCTCCGATAAGCTGGGAATATCGAAAGATTTAGGCCAAGGCCGAGAAGGCAGCTCATTTTTGGCTAGAAAACCAAGTTGTAGCGAACATGTGGCTTTTTCTGACGAAAATCCGATGTTCTTGCTGAAGGCATGAATCTCACTGACTCTTTTAGCTGAGGCTAAGCATACCAGGAAAAGTGTCTTTAGAGTGAGATCTTTCAGGGAGGCTGATTGTAGCGGCTCAAACCTGTCTGACATGAGGAATCTTAGTACCACGTCTAAATTCCAACCAGGTGTAACCAAACGACGCTCCTTAGTGGTCTCAAAAGACTTAAGGAGGTCTTGAAGATCTTTATTGTTGGAAAGATCTAAGCCTCTATGCCGGAAGACCGATGCCAACATGCTTCTGTAGCCCTTGATAGTGGGAGCTGAAAGGGATCGTCCTTTTCTCAGGTATAAGAGAAAATCAGCTATTTGAGCTACAGAGGTACTGGTCGAGGATACAGAGACTGACTTGCACCAGTCTCGGAAGACTTCCCACTTCGATTGGTAGACTCTAATGGTGGATGCTCTCCTTGCTCTAGCAATCGCACTGGCTGCCTCCTTCGAAAAGCCTCTAGCTCTCGAGAGTCTTTCGATAGTCTGAAGGCAGTCAGACGTAGAGCGAGGAGGCTTTGGTGTACCTTCTTTATGTGAGGCTGACGTAGAAGGTCCACCCTTAGAGGAAGACTTCTGGGAACGTCTACTAGCTATCGAAGTACCTCGGTGAACCATTCTCTCGCGGGCCAGAGGGGAGCAACTAGCGTCAACCTTGTCCCTTCGTGAGAGGCGAACTTCTGCAGTACCTTGTTGACAATCTTGAACGGTGGGAATGCGTAGAGATCTAGATGTGACCAATCTAGGAGAAAGGCATCTATATGTATTGCTGCTGGGTCTGGGACTGGGGAGCAATAGATTGGAAGCCTCTTGGTCAGCGAGGTTGCAAAGAGATCTATGGTTGGTTGGCCCCAAGTGGCCCAAAGTCTCTTGCACACATCCTTGTGGAGGGTCCATTCTGTTGGAATTACTTGCCCTTTCCGACTGAGACAATCTGCTATGACATTCAAGTTGCCTTGGATGAACCTCGTTACTAGAGAGATGTCTTGACCTTTTGACCAGATGAGCAGGTCCCTTGCGATCTCGTACAACGTCAGTGAGTGGGTCCCTCCTTGCTTGGAGATGTACGCCAAGGCCGTGGTGTTGTCTGAGTTCACTTCCACCACTTTGCCTCGAAGGAGAGACTTGAAGCTTTTCAAGGCCAGATATACTGCCAACAGCTCCTTGCAGTTGATATGCATGTTCCTCTGACTCGAGTTCCACAGTCCTGAGCATTCCCGACCGTCTAGTGTCGCGCCCCAGCCCACGTCCGATGCGTCCGAGAAGAGAACGTGGTTGGGAGTCTGAACAGCCAGGGGAAGACCCTCTCTTAAGTTGATATTGTCCTTCCACCAAGTCAGACAAGACTTCATCTTTTCGGAAATCGGGATCGAGACCGCTTCTAGCGTCTTGTCCTTTTTCCAGTGAAAAGCTAGATGGTATTGAAGTGGACGGAGGTGTAGTCTTCCTAATGACACAAATTGTTCCAGGGATGATAGCGTCCCTACCAGACTCATCCACAGCCTGACTGAGCAGCGTTCCTTCTTCAGCATGTTCTGGATGAATAACAGGGCTTGACTTATTCTGGGGGCCGACGGAAAAGCCCGAAAAGCTAGACTGTGAATCTCCATCCCTAAATACACAATAGTTTGGGATGGGACCAGTTGCGACTTTTCCAAATTGACTAGGAGTCCCAATTCCTTGGTCAGATCTAGAGTCCACTTGAGATCCTTCAGACAGCGACGACTGGAAGAGGCTCTGAGAAGCCAGTCGTCCAAATAAAGGGAGGCTCGGATGTCCGATAAATGGAGGAATTTGGCTACATTCCTCATCAGCCTCGTAAACACGAGAGGAGCTGTGCTTAGGCCAAAGCACAGGGCCCGAAACTGGTAGACCACATTTTCGAAAACGAATCTCAGAAAAGGTTGGGAGTCTGAGTGGATGGAGACGTGGAAGTAGGCGTCCCTTAGGTCTAGGGAGACCATCCAGTCTTCCCTTCTGACCGCTGCTAAGACTGACTTTGTGGTCTCCATGGAGAACTTCGTCTTTGTGACAAAGACATTCAGAGCACTGACGTCTAGCACCGGCCTCCACCCTCCTGTCTTCTTTGAAACCAGGAAGAGGCAGTTGTAGAATCCCGGTGATTGAAGGTCCGAGACTTTGACCACCGCTCCCTTCTCTAGCAAAAGAGACACTTCCAGTTTCAGGGCTTGTCTCTTTTCTTCCTCTCTGTACCTGGGAGAGAGATCGATGGGAGACGTTGCTAGAGGGGGTTTGCGTACAAAAGGGATCTTGTACCCCTCTCTGAGCAACTTGACAGATTGTGAATCTGCGCCTCTCTTCTCCCAGGCTTGCCAAAAGTTCTTGAGTCTGGCTCCCACTGCTGTCTGAAGTTGCGGGCAGTCAGACTCTGCCCTTAGAGGACTTGGATCCTTTCCTCTTCCCTCGCTTCCCTTCGGCACGAGCACCTCCTCTGCTGGAGGCTCTGCCACGAAAGGGCGGAATAAAGCGAGACGCTGGAGTGTCAATCCTCGGTCTAGCTGACAATGTAGGCAAAGGGGGAGCTTTGCGAGCTGAGGACGCAACTAGATCGTGAGTGTCCTTCTGCACTAACGAAGCAGCTATTTCCTTTATCAGGACTTCTGGAAATAGGCACTTGGAAAGGGGAGCAAAGAGAAGCTCAGATCTCTGGCACGGTGTAACTCCAGCAGAAAGGAACGAGCAGAGAGACTCTCGCTTTTTCAGGACTCCGGACACAAATGAGGCAGCAAGCTCATTGGACCCATCACGGACGGCCTTGTCCATGCAGGACATAATGAGCAAAGAAGTCTCTTTATCTGTCGAAGAGATTTTCCTGCTCAGGGCTCCTAGGCACCAGTCTAAGAAGTTAAAGACTTCAAAAGCCCTAAAGATTCCTTTCATAAGGTGGTCCAGGTCCGATGATGACCAACAAATCTTTGAGTGTCTCATGGCAAGGCGGCGGGGAGAGTCTACAAGACTTGAGAAGTCGCCCTGGGCAGAGGCAGGAACTCCCAAGCCGAGAACTTCTCCCGTGGCATACCAGACGCTCGATCTAGAAGAGAGTCTAGCAGGGGGAAAAGCAAATGCTGTCTTCCCTAAACTCTTCTTGGACTCTAACCAGTCTCCTATCACCCGCAAAGCTCTCTTGGACGAGCGCGCGAGGACGAGTCTAGTAAAGGCAGGTGCGGTAGAAGGCATGCCTAAAACAAACTCTGAAGGCGGAGAACGAGGAGCCACAGAAACAAACTGGTCAGGAAACAACTCTTTGAAAATAGCCAAAACTTTTCTAAAGTCCAAAGAGGGTTGAGTTGACTTAGGCTCGTCCAGTTCTGATTGTTGATCATCTTGATGTGCAGCAACATCATCATCAGAAAGTTCCTCATCCGAAAACTGATGAGGAAACGGCAACGGAGTGGGTAACGTCTGGTTCGCTGAGTCCGGTCGCACTGGTGCATGCGTGACGGAGCCGGACGCAACGTCATGGAACTGCTGCACAGTCTGTGAACTGTCAACAACCATGGTAGCGCGAGGGCGCACAGCGTCTACCCGAGACTGTCTAGACTGACTGGGTTGCGCAGTGGAAACCACACTGGGTTGCGGAGGTTGACGCACCACGTCAAAACAAGTCACCTCTGATGGCTGTTGAACGTCCAAAACGTCAACAACAACCTCCGTGCGTCGCTTAACGTCAACATGCGGCTGGCAGCCCACACTGGATCGCATCGGTGGAGGAACCCCCTCAACTGGTGTACGTGAGAAGGTTACCTCAGCGTCAACAGGACGCACAACCGATCGCTTGGAAGGTTGTAGGCTAGGTACTGCACTCGCTGCTGGTACGGCAGCAACCTTCTCCGCATGAAAGTCCTGCATCAAAGACGTAGGCTTGGACTGCATGTCTTGCAGCAAAGTCCATTTAGGGTCTACGGGAGCAGATGCGGCGACAGACGGTGTTAGTGTCTGAAGCGGTACCGCTTTGCCTCTCTTAGGCGGTGAGCAGTCATCAGATGACGGCAACGAGTCCGAACTGACCCAGTGGCTACAACCGGGACGTTGGACTTGTCCTGAAGGGACCGATTTACGTTTTAAAGGCCGTGAGACCTTGGTCCAAAGTTTCTTACGAGAAACACCTTCAGACGATGAGGTATAAATGGGCTCTCTCGTCTTAGGTAGGTAGGGGCGATCTTGGGAGATACGCCCGATACCATGGAGGGAACGTCTGTTCGCTGATTAAAGCCTCTCGAACCCATGCGTCGTACGACATTGCTTCTCCCCTGGACTTGGGAGCTTGCAAGAGGTCCCGGACTAGGAGGACGACAGGCACGAACAGACGAACCCTCAAGCGCAACACTGTTCACAACACTATCACTTGGCACTTTAGCACTTCCCACTGCACTTTGGCACTTAAGCTCCTTAACATCCGCCATGAGCTGATTGCGGTCACTTGCAAGGGACTCAACTCTCTCACCCAGAGCCTGGATGGCACGCATCATGTCAGCCATCGATGGTTCCTGAGTGCTAGGAGGGGGGTTAGGAACAACCACTACAGGGGAAGGAATAGGTTGTGGGGCATGAGGAGAGGAAACATCAATAGACCAAGAAGAACTTCTCCTAACTCTATCTCTCTCTAGCCTGCGTGTGTACTTTTCAAATTCGATAAAATCGAATTCCGAAAGGCCCACGCACTCCTCACACCGATCTTCCAATTGACAGGTTTTACCCCGACAATTGGAACAAACAGTGTGAAGGTCGATAGAAGCCTTCGGAAGACGCCTAGAACAGTCCCTAGCATTGCATTTCCTAAATTTGGGAACTTGTGAAGGGTCAGCCATTTTGAATTGGTCAAGGGAAAATTCCAAAAACGATCTAAGTCATCAACAATGAATCCGTTACAAAAAAGAGTTCAAGGATTTGTTTGAAGAAAAACCCTGCACAGCGAAAGCTCAAAACCAGAATATAGTACTTCACCAATAAGATGTGAAAAACTCCAGTTTAGCAACAGCGAGTAAAGTACGTCTTGTTGACACCTCGACAGAGAGAAAATTGAGTCTTTGTTTACATAGAGCTGGGTATCTGGTCGACAGATGGCGCTGTTGGGCACACCCGCAACCTGTATAGCGATCGCTGGCGAGTTTTTTCTGTACAGTTTGTCTGTCGAGCAACAGAGTTGCAGCTATATATTCACCGGCTAAGTTAAATATTTAAAAAGCGTGGTTTGTATTTCGGTTACAGAACAAATGTGTTTTGTGTTGTCAATGGTACCAGTAGATTGGGTTTGTGCATGTATTGTACCACTATATAAGGGTAAGGGAGATGTGCATGAGTGTTGTAATTCAAGAGGTATTAGTTTGTTAAGCGTAGTTGGAAAAGTGTATGATAGAGTAATGATTAATAGGATCAAGGATAAAACAGAGAATGCAATCTTAGAAATACAGGGTGGCTTTAGAAGAGGTAGGGGTTGTATGAATCAGATTTTTACAGTTAGGCAGATATGCGAGAAATATTTAGCAAAAGGTAAGGAGGTGTATGTTGCGTTTATGGATCTGAAGAAAGCGTATGATAGAGTTGATAGGGAAGCAATGTGGAATGTGATGAGGTTATATGGAGTTGGTGGAAGGTTGTTGCAAGCAGTGAAAAGTTTCTACAAAGGTAGTACAGTAAAGCATGTGTTAGGATAGGAAATGAAGTGAGTGATTGATTTCCGGTGAGAGAGGGGCTGAGACAGGGATGTGTGATGTGGCCGTGGTTATTTAACTTGTATGCTGATGGAGTGGTGAGAGAGGTGAATGCTCAAGTGCTGGGACGAGGATTGAAACTGGTAGACGAGAATAACCATGAATGGGAGGTAAATCAGTTGTTGTTTGTGGATGATACTGTACTGGTTGCAGACACAGAAGAGAAGCTTGGCTGATTAGTGACAGAATTTAGAAGGGTGTGTGAAAGAAAAAAGTTGAGAGTTAATGTGGGTAAGAGTAAGGTTATGAGATGTACGAGAAGGGAAGGTGGTGCGAGGTTGAATGTCATGTTGAATGGAGAGTTACTTGAGGAGGTGGATCAGTTTAAGTACTTGGGGTCTGTTGTTGCAGCAAATGGTGGAGTGGAAGGAGATGTACATCAGAGAGTGAATGAAGAATGCAAAGTGTTGGGGGCAGTTAAGGGAGTGGTAAACAATAGAGGGTTGGGCATGAATGTAAAGAGAGTTCTGTATGTGAAAGTGAGTGTACCAACTGTGATGTATGGATCGGATGTATGATGGGAGAAGTACAAGAGGAAGGCCAAGGTTTGGGTGGATGGATGGAGTGAAGGAAGCCCTGGGTGATAGGAGGATAGATGTGAGAGAGGCAAGAGAGCATGCTAGAAATAGGAATGAATGGTGAGCAATTGTGACGCAGTTCCGGTAGGCCCTGCTGCTTCCTCTGGTGCCTTGGATGACTGCGGAGGTAGCAGCAGTAGGGGATTCAGTGTTATGAAGCTTCATCTGTGGTGCATAACGGGGGAGGGTGGGCTGTGGCACCCTAGCAGTACCAGCCAAAGTCGGTTGAGTCCCTTGTCAGGCTGGGAGGAACGTAGAGAGGAGAGGTCCCCTTTTCTGTTTCATTTGTTTGATGTTGGCTACCCCCCAAAATTGGGGGAAGTGCCTTGGTATATGTATGTATGCTTACACTAGCACTGTAACTAACATTCATCACTTCCAAACTTAAGAAAAAAAAAGTTCATTTTATTACCAAATTTCTCGAACAGTTCTCGAAGGTCGTCTTCAGTGACAGAATACCAAAGGTTACGAACAAACAGCTTGCCAGTCTCAGCAGCTGGTTCTGTTTTCTTCAGCTTTTCTTCAGCCATCTGCCAGGGAGCGTTTTTCCCAGCCGATGATTCTTCCTCTTCAACTCGCTTTTCGTATTTCTTCACTTGAACTCTGGCACCATCTTGGGTATTCAAAAAGAAGTAAAAAATACAGAAACTGCATTGCAAAAGCTTACATAAATAATATCAATAAGCATATAGTAATGGCTACTTTATTATATAGTAATCCCTCAGCTATCGCGACTATTCCGTTCAAACACCCACCCATTCCCTGCAATAGGTGAAAAACTGCTTAGTAGAAATAAATCTACAGTGTCTCTTTTATTATTCTTACTATTTGTTATAATTTTTCATTACCCTTACATATTTAAGTCTTTACAAACATGACAAATTCTAAGATAATTTGTATTTTTCCTAACCATACAAACCTTAGCTATTTACACAGGGTTTACCTTTTAGCGCAGCTGAAATGGCGAGCCATTAGAATTTAACGAGGGTGTATTACCCCCGCGCTAGTTAGCGGGGGGGTAGGGGAGTGGTAGCTAGCTACCCCTCCCCTCCCTCACACACAGATGAATGCTCACTTTCTCTTAGAGGTAGGACTTGTCTTGGGGGACAGGGCTGGCGGGCAAATGTGTGTAAATAGCTAAGGTTTGTATGGTTAGGAAAAATACAAATTATCTTCAAATTTGTCATTTGTTCCGTAACCGAAATACAAACCACGCTATTTACACAGGGTGACTTACCCCTTAGGTAGGGTGGAAAGTCCCCAGCCATACTGGCTTTGGCTTTACCCGGGGACTCAGAATCCGAGTGAGTAGCACTCGATAAAAGGAGTCCCTGCACCTCACAAGTTCCTTGCTTCGCAAGGAACCATGTGGCCTACGTAAGCTTGTGTGTGAAGGAAGAAGTGTGACCCGTCCTAGGCAGTTGACCTGGAGTTCCAGAAGGAATTCTGGGTTAGGACGTTCCCAATACCACCTCGTCAGGGTATGGGGGACGCGACAGTATTGACTCAATACTCGGAACACAAGGAAGCATGGTTTACCTGCAGAGGTTCGAGGTCAGCTATGCAGAGACCAGGATGCTGCTTCCCCGTAGAGGGGATGATGAAGAAAGAAGTAAGGGCCAGACATACTTCTTTCGTTCATGCAGACTAAAACCTGATAACAATGCCCTCAACCTTCTGCTACCTGTCCAAAAAGGAGCCTGAGGTTAGACCAGCTGTTGTGTAGCCACCACAGAGCGATAGAAAACGTATCGAGACTCCTGTGGGTCACGCCCTGCAGGAAGCGGGCTGCGAAGGTCATTAGACGCTTCCAGACTCCAGCTTGTAGCACCTGCGTCACAGAGTAGTATTACTCGAAGGCGAGGGACGTTGCGATGTATCCAACATCGTGTTGTAGGGCGACGTGACGGGGGAGGGTCTGGAGACAGGTCGAGATGAATGTCCTTGAGTCCGGGCTGAAGAGGTATACTGGTGACTCTCCCCCAATGTCCTCCTTGTGCTCCCAAATCGGCTGCAGCTGTTCCCAGCGCTAACCTCTCGATTCCTTTACTGGCAAGAAAGAGAAGGTCTTGGGACATCAGATACAGAATGGAGACTCGAAATCTTGAATGAATCGGACCGAAGGACCGGGACCCCCAGATTCTGAGTCTAGCCAACAACTCAGGAGCGAGCCTGAATGTTGCCTTCCCCTCTTCCTTAGAAAGGGGGGAGTCGTAAGAGACCAAGAAGATTGCTTACACACTGGCCGTGGCCAGAGTGAGCAGGAGACCCAAGGCGGAATACAATCCGAGGCCTGTCGTAAAGGGTCTTGAGAAGATCTCTTAAAGGACTAAAAGTCCGAGCCATGCTCCAAGTTGGAGGTCTTCCTCCGACTAGGGCAGGGACGATCGTAGCTTCGCATGAGCGAGGATAGATCCAGCGGGCAGGAAAAAGTTATTCCTTTAAGCCTGAAGGTCAGGGAAAGGCTGAGCGACAGGCTTCATTGCCGAGAGCGGAAACGAGTTTCCTCCCGCCGAAAGGCAATAAGACCGTTATTGCTGGAGAAGAGGCCTCAAGGGAAGAGGTATATCTCCCACGGCACCAACCACCTTAGACTCTTCACTTTGCCTGGGAAACCCCTGTGGATGACTATCGCAGATGATGCGACCTCCGTACCGCGACTGTAGCGGGTTGTCTCTTCTTGAGGAGGAGGCGTAGTGTCTCCAGGCATGAAGCCGAAGCGACGCCCCGGTTCGGGAGAGATGTCACAGTGTGGTTGCTTGAGTAGTCTGCGCCGTGGGAGAAGCTCTCCCGGGAGTTCCGTCAGGGGAAGCAGAGGGTCCAGAAACCATTCTGCGCATAGTCCCAGTGGAGCTCTCCCATTGAAAGGTTGACAGACAACCTGTTCTTGTTGAGACCCATTGTCCACAGACAAAAGGGAGGGAAGACGCAGGCGTCGAAGTTGTCCCACCATCACCGGAATGCATCTTGCCAGAGTCTCGGGGTCTGAGACTGGGGGGAAGAATAGCGGAAGCTTGAGGTTCCAAGCTGTCGCGATCAGGTCCCCCAGACCAGTACTTGCTGGTTACCCAAGGTCAAAGACCCCAAGGTACACTCTCTCTACGAGGCTCTGCTCGGATAGTCTGAGAGAACATTCCCCTGCCTGGAATGAGAGAGCCGATGGTGGTATTGAGAGAATCTCAATCATCCCGGTATCTCTACTGCAAGATGTGAAGGTGTGAAAATGCGTCCCCTGCTGGTTAGAATACGCCAGAATCATGAAGTCGACGCGCACGGGGCGACTCGGCAGGAGCTGTAGGATCTGTAGAAGGGCCAGACTAAGGCCCCTAAGCCTGCCTGAATGATGGAGAGGTATCCTTCAGGTCTTGACCATAGGCCTGGACCGGAACATGCCCCCCCCCCCTTTCCTTTGACGATTCCGAGAACAGCATCAAGAATGTGGGGAAAGGACGAGAATATCCACTACCATCAAGAGGCTCCATAGGTCAACACCCATTGCAGGTCTAATAGTTCCGCTGGTCCCATAGGGGCCAGGAAGTCCGGTTAAACATTGCCTGAAGCCACCGGAACTTGGATCGCCCCACATGGAACTTATCCTGAGGCGACCGTTCGGACTATAGACGGGTCAATGAGGAAAGGAGAACTAGGAAACATTCCAAGGTAGGGCTGAAAGCTCTGCTTGACTGAGAACAGGTACTGCGACTCTCCTCAGTCTTGCCACAGTCAACCGAAAGGAAGGCTCGGAGGATGTGGTAACAGAATCTGGCGTCCCCAGGTGGTCACCCATCCAAGTACCGACGTTGCTTAACCTCGCTGGACGGACGAGAAGCGGGGTTTCCAACGTGGTAAGGCCGTTGACTCAATATCATGGCCAGATACTCCAGATGTTGAGGCAGAGGAAGAGAAGGCTCCAAGCAAAATACCATGAGCCCACACTCATGGTAAGCATCCGGAAGCTTGTCCCGGCGCTGAAGAAGGTCGAACCCGAGCCTACCGGAGTTGACCAGCCCTCCAAACAGCAGAGGCGGCGGAAGCCTGCACCTGAGCGGCCAAGAGGAAGGCAGGGAGAGTTCTCTGGGGAAATAAACCTGCTACGCCACGGCGGGATAGCCACACTGCATCATAAGCAGGAATACTTGCAGTCTAGGCTCAATTCGACGAGCACCCTGGAAGATGGATGGAATGGAAACTGAAAGTACCCGTCCTTCCGATCCAGGGTTTAAGGAGTCCTGTCGCCTCGTTACCAGTCTGATCGATTCTGCTGGTCTACGCTGGCCGAAGTTTGTTCGACAAACTTGATCAGGGCTGAGAGGTCGACTAAGGACATCCCCTCTCAGATCCTTTCTTACAAGAAAGGATCGACTGAGGAGGCCGGGGGTGAAGCCGTCGATGATCCTAAGGAAGACCTTCGCCTAAGGTATGGATCATTCTGCCCAACCGGGCAACTCTGCTGACGCTATGGCATAGAGATTCAGAGACACTGAATTCGCTGACAGAGACGGCAGGCGCGATATCCTTGGCTGATCACAGAGATTGTGCGGGAATGGGCATCGGGAAGCTGTCATTCGGATGAGTAACCTTAAGCATCCTCCCAGAGAAAAACCTGCAATCCTAGAGTTCGTGAACTCCTTTTTAGGACTATGCCCCCCCGGGGGAGTCTCCCGTGCCATCTGTTCCTGACAGGAGGAAACTGCAATTGGACACCTTGTCCCAGTTGTCGTAGCCGATAACTTAGGCCGACGTGATTGAAAGAAAAGGGCGCTGGAGCCCTGCAGAGTCTGGAAGAAAGCGCCTTGGAGGAGTGAAAACAGAAGTCGATTTCCTCCGCACAGCCGCTGTCTAAGTCTCTGTCCTTGGGCACAAACAAACTCTTCTCAAGGATGGAAGGGTGTCTGAGGTCGTTGACCTCCACAGATGAGACACCCGAAGGAAGCCCTCAGTCAGCGCGTCCAGATGGTACAACATCGAGCTTGTCCGCAAGTTAGATACTTAACGACGAAAGGCCAAGGTGCCTGAGCTCGAGAGGAGGAAAGTACCCATGCTCTTCCTGTAGCTTCCTTGAACCAAACCTCGGGCCGTAACCGAGGAGGGAAAGAACCTGGTAAGCTCCCAGAGGAAGGGGTAAGCAGTCACCCCTTGTCCGATGGAGAAATCTCGAACGGAAAGCCCCCCGCCAAAAATCCTTCCAGGGAATGACGGGGAAGGGCTAACCAGGTTCAGGAAAGAGGAGTGTTGCTCAGATCTCCCTTAAGTTTCTCCTATTCTTGCAAGTGCCATGCTCTGCGTTTACGGGGTGAGGCCGTTTCTGGAAATACGCTCCAGAAGAACTCGCCAGGCTGGCCATGCTGCGAAAACCCCATTGGGAATCGAGGTCGCAATCGCCCTGGAGCTCGCGCGACGGTAATTCAAAGATTTTCGCGTGGGCGAACGTGGAAGCGCCCATGCGCGGTAACGCAAACGAAGGTGAGCGAAGGAGCGCAGAAGGAGGGCGAGCGTGGTAGGAAGGGCGAGAGCTGGTGGTCGGCGAGCGATAACCCATAGACGAGCAATGGATACTGCAAGAAATAAGCCAACGTTTGTGCGAAGAAACACTGTAGGTTCGCGCGACGGAACACCATCCGTCCACGTGATGGAAAACCGAACGGTCGCGCGGGCGAACGGTCGCGCGGGCGCGCAGGCGAGCGGGCGCGCTAGCGCGCAGGCAAGCGGTCGTGAGGGTGGGCAGATGGATGAGCGCGAGTCCGAGGCGGCGAACGCAAGCGTTAGCGCGATGGCGAGGAAACGCGCTGACGCGTGGGCGAGGAAGACCGCTGGCGATATGGATCAACAAGCGATCGGTGGTGAGCTGGTGAGCGCTAACGCGCAGGTTGGCGATGGCGCGTTGTGTTATGCCGACGCGATGGTCGAGCAGCATGCGCAGGTGAGCGATCGTGCGTTGGCGAGCAATATGCGAAGGTGAGCGATCGCGAGCAGCATGTGCAGGAGGGTGATCGCGCGATGGTGATCAGCATGTGCAGAGCGAGCAGCCTCTGCAGGTGGGCGATCGCGCGATGGCTATCAGCATGCGCAGAGTTGCGCGATGGTGATCAGCATCCGCAGGTGTGCGGTCGCGCGATGGCGATCAGCATCCGCAGTTGAGGGTCGCGCGATGGCGATCAGCATCCGCAGTTGAGGGTCGCGCGATGGCGATCAGCATCCGCAGTTGAGGGCCGCGCGATGGCGATCAGCATCCGCAGTTGAGGGTCGCGCGATGGCGATCAGCATCCGCAGTTGAGGGCCGCACGATGGCGATCAGCATCCGCAGTTGAGGGTCGCGCGATGGCGATCAGCATCCACAGTTGAGTGCCGCGCGATGGCAATCAGCATCCGCAGCTGAGGGTCGCGCGATGGCGATCAGCATGCGCAGGTGAGCTAGTAGCTGGCGAACCATGTTCCTTCAGAAGAGTTGGAGAACGTTGGCGTGCCGGCTGTAACACACGCGGGCGATCCGGAGATCGCCGAGAGACAGGTGATCGCTGGCGAGCTGATGATCGCTGGCGAGCTGATGATCGCTGACGAGCTGATGATCGCTGACGAGCAGAAGGCTACGCGTGGAAGCCTGCGTATAGAAGAAGAGTCCTTGACCCCGACCTGAACCGAAGTTCTAGATCGCGAGGGCGAACGTGGGCGCACAGGGCGCGTAACAGGAACCAACAGGAACATCAGGGATGATCATCATGAAAGCGCTGACGAACAGGAGAGCGCTGATGAGCAGAAGAGCGCCTGTGCGTTAACACTGAGCAGGAGCAGGAGAGAACACAGCAGAAGGGCGCGCAAGGATCGTTGTCCGCCGGGAGACTGATGTCCGTCGGAAGACCGCTGTCCGTCGGGAAGACCGTTGTCCGTCGGGAAGACCATTGCCCGTCGGAAGACGAGATCAGACTGCTGTCCATTTGCACCAAGGCGGAAGATCGAGAAAAAGGAGTTGTAGGCTGCAAACGGAGATTCAAAAAGGCGCCTCAAGCACCCTTATAGGGAGATGAGAGGCCCTTACGACGAGGCGCACGGTGGGCCTTACGGCGAGGGAGGCCAACAGCAACAGCAACAGAAGAAACCTCCGAAGAGGAGTCTCTATGAGTGTACTCTCTCGCGAACGAAAGAGAAACACTTCGTAGAAGAGACTGGTCAGCAGTAACCTAAAAGGAGCAATCCTCCGAAGAGGAGCTCCTGCAGTTGCCCAGCCCCTTGAGCGAAACTGCAGGTGTGACCGCTCAGCACCAAGAGCATAGTCGCACGAAAAAAAGGCAAGAGGAGAACCCTCCATAAGGGGAAAAACTCAAGCCTGGACAGGAAAAAACTTCCCTCGGAAGGAAAGTTACCCGCCCAAGGAGGCAAGCCTCCTGAGAGTTCTAAAATGAACTGGAGAGCTGTCCGTCGTCACGGGAGTACTTCCAGTAGAAGGAGACATGCCCCTGACGAAAATACAAGGGGGGAGGCAGCAACAGCCGAATCCCAGGACTCAACAAGACAGCTCACACCGTTGCCATATTACAGAAACAAACTAGATCGGTAACTGTAAAAAAAATAAAACAAAAGGGATTTTGACGTAGGAAAAATCTATTTCTGGGCGAAGGACCTGTGCCGCCCAGTGAATAAGCTCCATTTAGCACTTATTCTTAGGTAATTTACTGCTAAATATACCAGAGAAAAAATGTAAAGGAGTGCTAGGTTAACTAGCTCGCTCACCTATTGGTGTCGGTATAAAATTGGGCGTATATTCCAGAGGTCCCGCACTATTTAGATTAATCCACGACAGAGAACCCCAATAGAGGAGAGCCGTTCAACCTCACTCGGTACTACTACAATGCATCCGCTCAGAACCCAACTCCTTAGCACCCAAAGTTTGGGGACTCCAAGGGAGAGGAGCTGGGAGGGTTCACTGGGCGGCACAGGTCCTTCGCCCAGAAATAGATTTTTCCTACGTCAAAATCCCTTTTCTGGGCTCGAACCTGTGCCGCCCAGTGAATCTATACAAGAGAACACATTGCAAAATAAAGGAAAAAACATAAGCGTAAGAGAAAAACAGGATGCTTTAATCAGAGATGAGTACCAAAAAACAATTATAAGGGTATCTTAAATATGAACATAAATCCAATAAGGTAGGTATAATAATGCCGTGAGTGATAATATATACAGATACTCAGGAGCATAAAATTTACAAATATAATAACAGTATTCAGGTGCGCGACCAACGAATACAATAGGGTATAAATGAGGCAGGTAAGAGGGAGAGATAAAGAGTCAAGGCATTAACCTGTGAGTTACTCGTGAGTAACTACGCTCCCTGCGGCTACTGTAGAAAATTTTAGGGCTTCCAAATGTTTAAGGTAGTGTTTCTTGAACACTGACGGTGATTTCCACCCTGTATACCTGTAAAGGTCTGTAAAATTCATGTGGTGAAAGAAGTTCACCGAGGTGGCAACCGCCCTGATATCATGTGCAAGAGGAAAAGAGTCAGGGTTAGCTTGTTTAATAAAATACAAAATTTGTTGCCTGATCCCTTTAATAGTAATGGTACCGCCTTGTTCTCTAACGAATAGAGGCCCCGAGGAGTTAGAGGAGGTCCGGGATAGATAAGACCTAAGGGTAGTGACAGGGCACAGCGACGGATCTTGCGTGAGGGGAACAATTTTCCAGGAGGTCCATCTGTTTTGAGGGTCTTCATTCTTAGCCAAAAAGAATTGGTTAGGAGAAAGAAGGACCTCTCCTGAAGGCAGAAAGTCAATATGACCCGGGTCTCTCGACAAGGCTGCCAATTCAGAAATTCTTGCCCCGGAAGCCAAGCTCACTAGGAAAAGTGTTTTCCTGAGAAGGGGCATGTAACCACAAGAACTGTTAATGGTATCAGAAGCCAATTTGAGTACGTCATTAAGGAACCAGGTCACCGGGGTAGGACGAGTAACCGGTTTCAGTCTGGCACAAGCTTTCGGAATTGAAGCTAACAAAGAGTCGGTTAAGTCTATGTTAAAACCCACTAGGAAGATCTTTTTCAGAGCCGATTTAATAGTGGTGATAGTATTGGCTGCCAGACCTGATTCTAATAAAGATCTAAAGAAAGTGACTGTAAGGTTCAAGTTCATACAGTTCACGTCTGAGTCTATTAAAAATTTTGCCAACTTTTTAACTGCAGAGTCATACTGACGGATGGTGGAATCCCGTTTATCCGATTCTAGGAACAAGGTGTTTTGAGGATCAATATTGGCACCATGCATAGCCGCAAACTTCATAAAGTCCATAAAGTTAGGGCGCTCTGAATGTTTGAGAAAGCGTACACAATGTGTGTTTGTACTATCTGAGACAGAACCGGATTGGGTATCGGGCGAAGGTATAATCTCAACTCCCGCAGGAGAGGATACCAGTTGCTCTTGGGCCAGTTGGGTGCGACCAAGGCTACTTGTCCCTTGAAGGATCTCAGTTTGTCTAGAACTTTCAGCAAAAGATTCACCGGGGGAAAGAGATAAATCTTTTCCCAGTTGTCCCAATTCTGTGACATGGCGTCTGTGGCGTAAGCCTGAGGGTCTAGATTGGGAGCCACATATACTCTCAATTTGTGGTTGGATTCCGTGGCGAAGAGGTCCACTTGGAGACCGGGAACCTGAGAGAGAATCCACCGAAATGACTTTAGATCGAGTGACCATTCCGATTCTAGAGGGGAGGTCCGGGACAGGGCGTCTGCCACTACATTCCGGACTCCCGCCAGGTGGACAGCTGAAAGATGCCAACGGTTCGAGGCTGCTAGGGAGAATATGGCTACTAGAACATGGTTCAGAGGCCCTGACTTTGACCCGCCTCTGTTGAGGCAGCGGACCACCACTTCGCTGTCGAGGACCAGACGAAGGTGTTGTTTCTTGGGAAGAGCGAGACGTTTCAGGGTTAGAAGAACTGCCATGGCCTCTAGCACATTGATGTGAAAATGGCGGAACAAGGGAGTCCAAAGACCTTGAACTTTCTTGAGCTGAGAATAGCCGCCCCAACCTGATAGGGATGCGTCTGTGTGAATGATTAATTCCGGAGGCGGAAATCGAAGGGGAACTGACTTTGACAGACTGTTTGCTCTTGTCCAAGGAAGAAGTCTTTCCCGTAGAATGGGAGGAAGGCGGACTTTCCTGTCCCGGAGCTTCCGGTTTGCCCTCGAACGCCAGACACGATTGATATCTTTCAATTTTGCCTTCAGAAGAAGATCCGTCACTGAGGCAAACTGAAGGGACCCCAGAATCTTCTCTTGGAGTCGTCTGGAACTTGCTTGTCTTTGAGAAAGCGTTTGGTGTTCCTTGCAATCTCTAACCTCTTGGGTCTGGGAAGACACAGAGTATGAGATATAAGATCCCATTGCAGGCCGAGCCATTGGAACTTCGATTTTGGAAGAAGACGGGACTTCTTGAAGTTGATCTGGAAGCCTAGAGATTGAAGATAATGGATGACTTTGTGAGTGGCTTTTAGGCAATTTTGGGAGGTGTCTGACCAAATGAGCCAGTCGTCCAGATAGGCTACTACTTGAATCCCTTGATTCCTGAATTCCTGAACAGCGACTTCTGCTAGCTTTGTGAAGATCCTTGGGGCAATGTTGAGCCCGAAAGGCATCACCTTGAAGGAGTAACTTTTGTCCCCTAAGCGAAAGCCTAGGTACGGACGGAAGTGTCTCGCTATCGGGACGTGATAGTAGGCGTCTGTAAGATCGATAGAGGTGGTGACGGCCCCACGGGGAAGTAAGGTCCGCACCTGCGAGACGGTAAGCATTCGAAACTTGTCGCATTGAATGGACAAGTTGAGAAGGGATAGATCTAGAATCACTCTTCTCTTGTCTGAATCCTTCTTCGGGACACTGAACAGCCGACCTTGAAACTTCAGATGTTTCGTTTCTTGTATGGCGTTCTTTTGTAAAAGATCCTGGACAAATTCGACCAGGTCCGGAGTGGAATGTTGACGAAATTTGTTCGGAGGAGGAGGTCCTTGAATCCAACTCCACCCTAGTCCCTTGGAGATGATACTGAACGCCCAGGGACTGAACCTCCATTTGTTGCGGAAGGCATAGAGCCTCCCCCCTACCTGCTGTACCTCAGTATTGGTTTGAGGAGTTGCCTCCACGTCCGCCTCGGAAGTTCTTTCCTCTGCGAAAGGCTCTTCCCCTGCCTTTGTTCTGGTTAGAGCCACGGTGGTAGCCTCTACCTCTACCATAACTCTGGGAAGAGCTATGAGCCTCGTAGGACTGGTTAAAGGCAGGGGAAGTGGCGGAGGCACCAGAAAGCTGGCTCTTAGGTAGCAGAACGGTGACATAGTCATCCGAAGGAGCCCGAGAGGTGGAAGGCTGTGCAGGGGCAACAGAAGATGGAGGAAGAGGCAGCCGGAAGTTGGATGAAGCACTCTGTTGTTGCCTGAACTGGGTGGAGGTATATGGTCTAAGCTTCTTCCTACCCCGGGCTTGATAATTTGCGGGGTCATACTTGCGTTTAGGGGTCAAACCCCAACGGGCTTTAAGGCTCTGATTAACCCTAGTGGCCTCCGCCAAGACTTCCTCTACGAGATCCTCGGGGAAGAGATTTGAACCCCAACAGGAGGACCGGATGAGTTTATTAGGTTCATGCCTAATCGTCGCCTCAGCTAGAACATGCTTGCGACATCTGCGTTTAGCAGTAGCGAAGTCATACAAGTCATAATACAAAGACTGTAACGTAGCCTTGTTGAGAGACTTAAAAATACTCTCCGTATCGTAAGTCAAGGCTATCGACTCCGTGGATGTGGCCAGGTTTAGAGTACGGCCCACACGTAGGCGGGAATCATATTCCTGTTTAATGAGGGATTCCGGGAGACGGGGAAGCTTCTCACTAAACAAGACTGAGGCACAGTCTGCTGCAAGCTTGCCGGAGGTAAAGGTGGTATGGACGTTGTCCCAACACTCAATACCTGAGGGAAGAAGGAGGGAGATTGGATCCACCTCTCGGATGGGAGGCAAGGGCTTCTCCTCCAGAGCATATTGAAAGGCAAGCTCTGCCACCTTATTGACGCATGGAGTCAAGGTGGTCTTGTCCATTAAGAACATCGTAAAGGAGCTTTTATAAGGCGTCAGCATGGTGTTAGTGCAGCCGATGTCATTAAAAAATCTGGCCCAAACAGATTGGGCTTGCTCCTTCGGGAAGATGACCGTCTCTTTGGGGACCTTGTCTAATCGGACTAAAGCTTCCTCGGTAAGTCTGGCTTACCATGAAATGGAAATGCCAGACCCGGAGGAAAGAATTCAAAGTCCTCTAGAGGACGAGTGCCAAGGCCCTCCAGAGTCAACATTCCGTCTGAGAACGGGGAATGAAGAGCCATCCGCCAGGGGTTGTCCTTGGCAAACGGCGGGAGCTTAGAGGCATCCGGTATGAGAGAGCTTTGGACTCTCTCCGGAGCTCCTTGCTCTAAAGCCCCAATTCTCTGACCGAAGTTAGAGAACATCGTGTCCATCCTCGACTGCATCTCCGAAACCAACTTTGCCTGCATCTCCGACACGATGCGAAGCATAGCTGATTCGGAAAGGCCCGGGCTAGCAGCAGGAGGGGCGGAAGGAACTCCCGGGTCGTGAGACTTAGAGGAGGAACCAGAGGTCTTTGAAGACGGGTTCGTACCATGTTTAGAGCTATGAGAAGTCTTGTGAGGCTTGCGAGCTTTGGGTAAGGTCCTTGAAGTAGACTTATCCTTAGGGGGAACCGGGTATGAACGTTGAGACGAATCACGGTCCCCAGAAAATCCAAGAAAGGAAGAGCGATCAGAAGAAGAAGAAAGAGCGGGGCTGAGGATAGGAATCTCAGCGCCGGACACACCTGCCTCACTTACCACCCTACCTGTATCCGGCTCGTCTAGCAACATTGGTTCGACGTCCAGGTTCATGGAGGCAACATTGTCCTCCAGACCTCCGGGGGCGTCCGATGGATCTTGCTCTGGGTCGATGAGACCCGTTATAGTGGCATCAATGTGGGCAATGATGGGAGCTGCCACATGCCTAGCCACAGCAGCTGAAGACTTGGCGTTGGGGTAAATCATGGTGCAAAAGTCCTCAGATAGGACGTACGGCCGCTTAGACTTTACATTCCGGGCAAACCCACCAACCCACACCTTCAGTGTGGCACGAGACGCAGACTTTTGCTCCGGGGATGCCTGAAATAATAGTGGGAATTATAAAAGGGAGACTCCCAATGGTCCTTCAAGACCATAGATATCTTACTAATAGTAAATAAAATAAGAAGGCAATATAGCCAACGGGACTCACCGAGTCAGATCCAAGGGTAGTGATGAGGTCGAAGCAAATCACACAGTTATCCGGGTGCCATACCACGTCTTCCAGTTGAACCCCACAAGGGGCGTGAGATCGGCAGACGGAGTGGCCACAAGGCTGGTGCAGAACAGCTGCACAGGCCGGCGTCAGACAATGCACCATCTGTAAAAAGAATAGTATATGAGAAACTGTAATTCTCTTAAGTAGGGGCGGGTCTGGAGGACCCGGGCCTAACATAGGTCTAACACAAGATTAGAGCTTAACTGTACTATTCTTTAAGTGGCCTAACATAGGTCTAACACAAGAATAGAGCTTAACTGTACTATTCTTTTAAGTAGGGGCCTAACATACAGTAGGGTCCCGAATTATGCGAGAATTTGGTCGATTAATGACCTCGTGTAAATGGAAAATCGCGAATTTCGAAACACACAACTAACAGAAATAATTCCATTGCGGCCATGGCAACCAGCAATTTGCCTATTCAAATGTGTTTACTACCCATTTCCAATACTTTCTTTGTACTATACTGTATTTCTTTATAATATCAAATTGTTTTTGTAAGTAAATAAAACATTTAATATACTTTAAAGTTCTAATAACTTGAAAAATGGTTAAAATTACAACCAGGATAGGTGTAAACACCATATATTTCCCGTTATAACACAACCCAAAATACAGACAAATTTTAATGTTTGTCATATCTATTGTATAATACAACTGGTGAATAGCAAAACCATCACTCTATAGACTAGCTTGTTGTATGATTGAAAATCCAGAATTATCAAAATAAAGGCGATTTTATATCATGCGTTTCCTAAACACGCTAAAAAGCACAATAGAAAACGACAACCAATGTTTTGTTTACGTTTATCTCTGATCACAACGAAGAAACAGACGCATTTATACATCTGCGTTTTTGAATTGACAGCAATTTTAGCAAGTATAGATTATATGTTGAATTTGTTATTACCAATGTTCTAATTATTTTTTATTAGAACTTTCAAATAAATGAAATGAATGCCATTTATGAAATGTTTTTCTTTATGATGCCGCCTGAAACAGAAACCTTCCATTTGTTTACGCTCCATCTTCGATCATAATAAACAAACGAATGCATTAAACACACATGATCTAAGTCATAACTAATGATATTACAAACATTTAGGAAACATTATGTTATTACAAATATTTTACTTACCGTATCCATATAAATTCCTAAATTCGTAGCAAAGCTGGAAATTTTTTTTTCCTTATGCGTTTAATCCACAATAGCAAACTGCCGCTAATGACAGAGTGATAACTTACGATAATTCTAAACTGTTACGAAAGATAATTGTCCTTTCCATATCCAAAATACTTTTCCTAACTTCAGTTATAAGTCAACTTGTACCCACCTCAATTATGGATCCATATGCAAAAAAAGTAAAAGAAGAAAGTACTAGGCCTATTTTTAAAGTCACCGAACAATTATAGGTTACCGCTATAACGTTCGATGAGAGAGAGAGAGAGAGAGAGAGAGAGAGAGAGAGAGAGAGAGAGAGAGAGAGAGAGAGAGAGAGAGAGATGGTTTTAAAGTACTAAACAATAAATATGATAGGTTATAACACATTGGTGTTTATGTAATATTAACTGTATAGATGGTTTGAATAAGTTAAGAAATGGTGTAAACAATTCTTTGTTATTGTATTCGCGTGGAAGCTAGACATCAGCTGATGTGATCACAGCCAAAAGTAAAACAAAAATAAGTTAGCAATACTCGATTTTTAAAACACACCCGAATTTAACAACATAAGTACATGTTTTATTATAGCGCAATTGACATTTAAAGAGTAAAATTTTTTTGGAATAGAATGGTGTTTCCTAAAAAATAGTGGTTTGCGGACGAAATCGGTTACCGTATTTTAAGCTATGATTGAAATGGATGTATACATGGTATAATTTTTTCGTTTTGTATTTAATTGACACTTCAAGAAAACCGATGTTGGTTTCTTCATCTATTTGTACGTATTGTATAACGAGAGAGAGAGAGAGAGAGAGAGAGAGAGAGAGAGAGAGAGAGAGAGAGAGAGAGAGAGAGAGAGAGAGAGAGAATTATGACGCAGAAGGTTACAGACCTAGAACAGGGGAGGATGAAGGGGGGGGGGAGTGATGAGATAGGCTGGGTGGACTCGCAGGGGAGACGGTAGGAGACGGGGGAAGGGGGGATTTGGTTGCCAGTGGCTAAAAATAGATTCTGAAAGACGGTAAAGGGAAAAACGAATCCCATCGAATAAACAGAATAAGGAAAGGGAATAAGATCCAGAGGAATAATAGATATAATGGAATGAAAATGACTAGATGGTGTTAGTTGTGATAAGAATAATTTAGATATTTGAAATAAGAGTGTCTGAGGAGGTATAGAAGGAATTCGTGATAAATATAGAGGAATATCAAAGGATACAGTTAGTTTGCATTAAAGGGTTTGTTATCGTTTATCGGCAGTGAATAGCCTAAACTTCGGTAACGAGTCGTCAATATTTTGTCATATTTTAAACAGTATACATTTGATTTGCAAACATTGGTTTTGTAGAGTAGACGGTAAAATAAAATCTAGAGAGAGAGAGAGAGAGAGAGAGAGAGAGAGAGAGAGAGAGAGAGAGAGAGAGAGAGAGAGGGGGGGGGATTTCTGCCATCAAATCTCTCTCTCTCTCTCTCTCTCTCTCTCTCCAGATTTTATTTTACCGTCTACTCTACAAAACCAATGTTTGCAAATCAAATGTATACTGTGTCTCTCTCTCTCTCTCTCTCTCTAGATTTTATTTTACCGTCTACTCTACAAAACCAATGTTTGCAAATCAAATGTATACTGTTTAAAATATGACAAAATATTGACGACTCGTTACCGAAGTTTAGGCTATTCACTGCCGATAAACGAACCCAGTCTACTCGTGAAAACCTTGAACGCCCAGAGGGAAAAATAAGGCTTTTAAATATACTGTACTAAACAAAAATAATGCTTTAATATACCATCATTAACACTACCATTACAATTATCGTAAGGTTGGAGAAAGATAAAGATTGCCGAGAACGTAACCACATTTCTGTTTACATTTTGTCAGCTGGACTCGCACAGTTAACAGTTGATTTCATTGTTGATGTGGAATTTTATCCTTAAATAGGCTATTCATTATGAAATTATGTTAATGAAATGTAATGTTGATATTGTTTTGTAACATTTATTATAAATCACCGTATTTAGGGCTACCAATATACTTAAAAAGACAATAGATTTGATACATTTTGTAGTGCTTGACTCGCGAACTTTGAACAGCCTCGTAGATACAGGAAATTTAATTTTTTAAAACTATCGATCGCGTAATTGAGGAATCGTGTAATTGGAACACGTGTAATTCGGGACCCTACTGTAGGTCTAACACAAGATTAGAGCTTAACTGTACTAGTCTTTAAGTAGGGGCGGGTCCGGAGGACCCGGGCCTAACATAGGTCTAACACAAGATTAGAGCTTAACTGTACTATCTTTTTTTTTTTTTTTTTTTTTTTTTTTAAATAGGGGAGGGTCCGGAGGACCCGGGCCTAACATAGGTCTAACGCAAGGTTAGAGCTTAACTGTAATAGTCTTACATAGGGGCGGGACTCCGGGCCTAAACATAAGTCTAACTTGAAACTAAAGTATAGCCATCCATTCCGGTCAAGCCGGGAGCATAAAAAAGGATGCAATAACAAGGAATTAAGACACATAGTGTCTGATTTCCCGGGGTGGGGTAGACCCCGGGCCGGGAAATAAAGGTATATTCAATACCAATTCCTTTAGGGACTCCGGGGTAGTGATCTGTCATATATAATCATCATAGGAAATGTTATGAAATAATAGGGGGGCGGAACTGTAACTAAGAACTGCCAATCGAACCCGGAGGGTTTCGTATAACATAAGCCAGAATGAAAAGTGAATATAAAATAGGGTACACCGGGATCCAACTCTGTAGACCGGTGGCCAACCAGACTAGACAGAGACTAAACCGCCGGGCCACCCGGAGGACAAAGTCCATAAACACTTAACTACCCCCTCTAAAAGGAGGGAAGGCAACGGTCCCTTAGTGGAGGGGGGAGAAGCCTAGCCTCCCACCTAGCTAGAGGGGGAGCGTGGGGGAGGATCACGTGATACGAGGCAGCAGGGCTACCAACTGACGATCCCCAACCAGACAGATCAAACGGAGTAATGGCACAAATATTCATTATAATAATAATAATAGCGTTAAATATGAATAAACACATAGAAAATTTTTGGGCAAGGCATGCAACATAAATAATTAAATCACAAAAGACACACCTGATGGCTAAAATAACATTGCCGCCTTAGCACGGTCGGCAGCCATAGCGATACGTAAATGATATCGGCCCAAAAATTGAACCACGAGGATTCTAAACGCTAAATAATGAATATTCACAATAACAAATAATATTTGATAATAAAAATAATACACATAGTAACACCGCAAGTGAAAATTAAAAGCTCTCAAAAACAGGAGTACCAACTGTAGTGAAATCAAGCAAGATCGGTATGAACGAAGAGAATAACTCCTATAATATAAATATTAAACGATCTAGGTTGCTCAAAACACAGTAAAATCCAGCTTGGTACTTAACTTAGACGGTGTCTCCTGGGAAACCGACGAAGAAGCCATAATTCACTAGAAAATATCCAAAATTGAGAGCACCAGAAAAATGCGGGTTACTTTGATCGTTGTGCTAAAAGGAGTTGAGTTCTGAGCGGATGCATTGTAGTAGTACCGAGTGAGGTTGAACGGCTCTCCTCTATTGGGGTTCTCTGTCGTGGATTAATCTAAATAGTGCGGGACCTCTGGAATATACGCCCAATTTTATACCGACACCAATAGGTGAGCGAGCTAGTTAACCTAGCACTCCTTTACATTTTTTCTCTGGTATATTTAGCAGTAAATTACCTAAGAATAAGTGCTAAATGGAGCTTATTCACTGGGCGGCACAGGTTCGAGCCCAGAAATAACATTAGTACACATTCATTCCCCCGGGAAGGCTCCGAAGAGGAATCCCGAGAGAAAGGAAACAAGAATTACACAACAGGTACGTGCCCTCACAACCACTTACACTCACGGAAGGAGAGCTGTAACCAAAACAGAATTATAACAATTATAATTATGTAACTATGTAATTATGTAATTTAAAAATGAATGAACACTAAAGAAAGAACGAAAACCCCGAAAGGAATCGTTCTACAAAGCATAAAAATTCAACAAATACAATTAGATTCATAAACTAATTGAGACAAACGTACGGCGTAGCAACCCCCCCCACACGGAAAGGAAGCTACAAGGGCGTAGTAACACGTAGTAAAAGGGTGAACGACCTCAAGAGAGAGAGAGAGAGAGAGAAAGACATAAGTCAAACTCGATCGCCACCCATAACGCCGTGGCGGCCAACTGCCGAGGACACCACGTAGATAAGTACACTACACACACAAATCTGAAAAGGAAACTTACTGATTTCTATACTCAAATATGTATACAAACATGAAAACATGTTTACATATATATTGAGTAAATGAAAAGTAAGCGGTTAAGTAAAGACAAAACAAACAATGGCTGCCAAGAAAGGACCAAGACAGAGACGTCTGTCACAGTCCGAGCCAAAAGAGAAAGTGGGCATTCATCTGTGTGTGAGGGAGGGGAGGGGTAGCTAGCTACCACTCCCCTACCCCCCCCCCCCCCCCCCCGCTAACTAGCGCGGGGGTAATACACCCTCGTTAAATTCTAATGGCTCGCCATTTCAGCTGTGCTAAAAGGTAAACCCTGTGTAAATAGCGTGGTTTGTATTTCGGTTACGGAACAAATAAAAATTACTATTTTCAACCAAAACTAATTAATATATGAAAAGTGTAAAACTTATCTGCCCTCAGAAACCCGCAATATAAAGAGAGAATCCACAATATAGATACACTTATATTTATGAATCAGTAATGTACAAAGAACGATAAGTGAACCGCAATATGGTGAGAGACTACAGAATTCTGTTAAGGAATATCATAATGTTAATTTATAAAAGTTTCCCCTTAATCATTTGTAAGCCATTAAGCGGAAACAATGAAACATAGCTCTGAGACATAGTATTAAAAAATCTCGGGAGATACTGTAAATAAAATCATGAACATGTGAAAAACTCTACCACTGAATGAAATTATAGATATGGAACAGATGCCAATAAGACATTTGTTTATTAAGTAACCAGTATAATAAACAAAAATTTACTGCCCAAACAGTTTACAATATAATTAAATAAATTCTACTAAACTGGGTATTGATCCATTTAATTTCTACTTAATAAAATTATCCATAAATAAAATCTGAATTAAATTTGTTGTTATGGTTAGCGGGCAGCAAGTATAACACGAATACTTACTACCGGGTTAACGATCCCAATCCCGAATAACCAACAACTAAATAAATGGCCCCGTCGGACCAATGTAAATTTACAGCGTACATCCCTTTGTTTTGGTTCTGGGTAAGGGGACCCAACAAGCAAATGAAGCTCAGGTGAATTTTTTCTTCACAGCATTGGATTTCAAAGTTGTATTTGATTGACTTAAAAAAATTATTGAGGATCGGGGTAAGATTCTGTTAACCCTTTTACCCCCAAAGACGTACTGGTACGTTTCACAAAACTCATCCCTTTACCCCCATGGACGTACCAGTACGTCCTTGCAAAAAAATGCTATAAAAAAATTTTTTTTCATATTTTTGATAAATTTTTTAAAAAATTCCGGCATTTTCCAAGAGAATGAGACCAACCTGACCTCTCTATGACAAAAATTAAGGTTGTTAGAGCAATTTAAAAAAAAATATACTGCAAAATGTGCTGGGGAAAAATAACCCCTTGGGGGTTAAGGGTTGGAGATTTCCAAAGAGCCTGGGGGTAAAAGGGTTAAGAAAATAAAAAAAAAAAATAAATGATAAAAATGTAATATACATAATGGAGAAATTAAAAGGTTATTCAAGTACATACTCAAAAAACTTTTATGCTTCTGAAGAGCTTTTCTCATTTCCCTTTCAGTTTTGAAACCAACATAAGCCACGAATTTTGTTTTGGGAGGTATTCTTAAACTCTTGCATTTCAAAGGCTTCAGGAAATCTTTGACACTCTGTTTCGTAAATCCCATAGACCCGTTCTGCCGTATTTTGCACCTCTCCTTTGTCCGAATCACAACACAAAAATGCTCCTTCAATATCTGAAACGAAAATATATAAGCTTGTATCTCATACACTTAACATAAGAAAGGTTAGTATTTCCAGAGCATAATATTCATTCATGTCATGACCCTCACATCGTCTGTCCATTAATAGCTCGACAAAGTACTGTACAGTATTTAAAAAATTGGTGAATTCTAATCTAAAATCCATTCTAAATCTTTCCCTCAAGTTTACAACACCGGCTGAACCTAATTAAAACTTCATGAATCATTTATCAAAATGACACTTAAATAAACTTGTAAACTGTACAGTATTGTACTTACGATTGGGGTTTTCTTTTTTACACTTGAAGTGCTGCCATCCGATTCCTTAGACACCTTGAGACTCTTCAGGTACTGTAAATATAAATAAAATAAGCAAATAAAACCTCTGTAAAAACCATGGAAAAACAAGACGTTTCTCCTGACACCAGAATAATTTTACAAAATCGTCATTCTTGAACCTCTCATAGATGTAGAAAGGAGCATTTGTAAACTGGAGAGATAGAACGGAGAAAGTTGAATGGCAAAGTAGGAGCAAACTAGATGGAATAAATGAAAAGTAAAAAAGCGAGAAGTCATACATTTGAAACAAAACCTAAATTTCGGATGTTGTTAAAATCTACCACACAATAAAAAGCTCACATGAGCTTTTCAAGAATATGATCATAATTACACAGAGAATTTACAGAACATTTTAGTACTCAGCAAGAGAAGAAAATTTTACAAATTGCATTACAGACATATTTGCCCCTTTTAAGAGTATTCTGTAATTCAAAGGTTATTTATGGTTACTATCACAAACATTATCTCCAAGATAACTACTCTAAAATATACTATTTGTTGACTATTCAAGGGAAAAAACAAAAATTTTATAAGTACCAATATACTGTATATATTCAGGCATCTTCAAATATATGATAAGAAAGACAAGCAGCAAATTTAAATATTGAGCATCTCACTAAAGTACCTAATCAGAATGAAAATGAATGTACCCCCTTGGACTTACATCTAAATCTGAAACCTCCTTTTTCTCTGCAATTTTCACATCATCCTCCTCTTGATCTGATTTTTCGTCGTCCTCATCTTCGGACTGTTCTTCCTCTACTTGAGAAGTTGATAAAACTGAAGTGGCTGGATCTTCTTCCAGATTATTACTTGTTGATTTAAGAAAGTCTTTAAAGTCTGGATCATTTTCATATTGTTTTAACAAATCTTCAGAAGAACTCTTGTTGGTTTCTTTGTAATTTTTCTTTTTGCTTTTCTTCTCGCTGACATCTTCGGATTCCTCTTTACTTTCGTTGTTATTAAGGGCATCTTTTGCAGCTTTCTTCCGTAACTTGTTCTTCTCCCTCCACGATACAGGCTTGTTTCCATCCTCTGAAATAGAAACGACACGATAAAGATAAACTTCAACTGTCTGGGTAAAGTGATAAAGGTGAAAATAACATCTGAGAAGACTTTAAACAAAATATGCACATAGAACATCATATTATGTATCATTTATACTCAAGTAGATATTGGTGTATCATTTCCTTGTACATGCATATTTATACTTTAGTATATATTGGGATTTTTTTTTAAATACTGTATAGTAATCCCTCAATTTACCAAAAGCTTTCATTAAAGTCTGGCTTTCTCATAAGATTACACTTTAGCATTCAATGTATCCAACAGCTCACAGTAATTCACTTAAAATTCATCATTCAATTTATAAGACTTAACAGCAAAATTTGTCATGTCTAGAAAAGTAGCTGGAGAAAGCCCATCACAATGAAGCTGATAGGTATAATAGTCTTATGAACCAAGCTCTACTCAATTTAAGGGATAATTTTGATAATTATATGTTCAATAAAGATGCTACGATTGAATTTCCTAAACCAAAGCAACACGAATGAAAATTGTAATCCTGATGAATAGGGTTTATAACTAATAAAACTTTTCTTTGCCTTCAGCTTTTACCTATTTTTACATGGGGTTGCTGTTTCCTATCGTACCTTTTTACACACATTTTCTTCAAGTTAAAAAAGTCCCTTATAAAAAAAATTAGGTGGAAACCTTCCTAAGAAAAAGGTAGAAATGAGAACAACCCTTGAAAAAGAATTGGTTTGAAACCTTCCCTGAAGGGGATGGTTAAAAATGCCAAAACAAATAAGTGATCAGATTGAAACATGTTATTTTCATTAGTAAAATAAATTTTTGAATATACTTACCCGATAATCATGTAGCTGTCAACTCCGTTGCCCGACAGAATTCTACGGAAGGGATACGCCAGCGATCGCTATACAAGAGGGGGGTGTACTCACAAGCGCCACCTGTGGCTAGGTACTGCAGTACTTCTTGTTGACACCACCTCAATTTTTCCTCGGTCCACTGGTTCTATGGGGAGGAAGGGTGGGTCAATTAAATCATGATTATCGGGTAAGTATATTCAAAAATTTATTTTACTAATGAAAATAACATTTTTCAATATTAATCTTACCCGATAATCATGTAGCTGATTCACACCCAGGGAGGTGGGTGAAAACCAGTGTACATGTATATCAAGAAGCTAAGTATCCCGTATTTCATATTATCAGTTATTCAAAATAACAATGAAATTATAAGTACCTGGTAAGGAAGTCGACTTGAGCCATTACTCTGCCTTAAATAAGTTCGTCTTCCTTACTGAGCGCAGCGTTCCTCTTAGGAGGCTGAACAACTCTAAGGTGCTGAAGTATCAAGGGCTGCAACCCATACTAAAGGACCTCATCACAACCTTTAACCTCGGCGCTTCTCAAGAAAGAATTGACCACCCGCCAAATCAACAAGGATGTGGAAGGCTTCTTAGCCGACCGTACAACCCATAAAAAGTATTCAAGAGAAAGGTTAAAAGGTTATGGGATTATGGGAATGTAGTGGCTGAGCCCCCGCCTACTACTGCATTCGCTGCTACGAATGGTCCCAGGGTGTAGCAGTACTCGTAAAGAGACTGGACATCTTTGAGATAGAATGATGCGAACACTGACTTGCTTCTCCAATAGGTTGCATCCATAACACTCTGCAGAGAACGGTTCTGTTTGAAGGCCACTGAAGTAGCCACAGCTCTCACTTCATGTGTCCTTACCTTCAGCAAAGCAAGGTCTTCTTCCTTCAGATGAGAATGTGCTTCCCTAATCAGAAGCCTGAATAGTAAGAAACTGAGTTCTTAGACCTTGGAAAAGAAGGCTTCTTGATAGCACACCATAAGGCTTCTGATTGTCCTCGTAAAGGTTAAGACCTTTTTAGATAGTACCTAAGAGCTCTAACTGGGCAAAGTACTCTCTCCAGTTCATTCCCCACCAAGTTGGACAGGCTTGGGATCTCGAACGACTTAGGCCAAGGACGTGAAGGAAGCTCGTTTAGCAAAAACCGAGCTGCAAGGAACATGTAGCCGTTTCAGATGTGAAAACTATGATCCTGCTGAAGGCGTGGATCTCACTTACTCTTTTAGCTGTTGTCAAGCACACGAGGGAAAGAGTTTTTAATGTGAGGTCCTAAAAAGAGGCTGATTGGAGAGGTTCAAATCTTGATGACATAAGGAACCTTAGGACCACGTCTAGATTCCAGCCTGGAGTGGACAACCGACGTTCCTTTGAGGTCTCACAAAGACCTAGGGAGGTCCTGTAGATCTTTGTTGGTGGAAAGATCCAAGCCTCTGTGGTGGAAAACCGCTGCCAACATACTTCTGTAACCATTGATCGTAGGAGCTGAAAGGGATCTTACTTTCCTTAGATGTAACAGGAAGTCAGCAATCTGGGTTACAGTGGTACTGGTTGAGGAAACTGCATCGGTCTTGTACCAGCTTCGGAAGACTTCCCCTTGAGACTGATAGACTCTGAGAGTGGATGTTCTCCTTGCTCTGGCAATCGCTCTGGCTGCCTCCTTCGAAAAGCCCCTAGCTCTTGAGAGTCTTTCGAAAGTCTGAAGGCAGTCAGACGAAGAGCGTGGAGGTTTGGGTGTACCTTCTTTACGTGAGGTTGACGTAGAAGGTTCACTCCTAGAGGAAGAGTCCTGGGAATGTCGACCAGCCATTGCAGTACCTCTATGAACCATTCTCTCGCGGGCCAGAGCGGAGCCAACCAACGTCAGCCGTGTCCCTTTGCGAGAGGAGAACTTCTGAAGTACCCTGTTGACAATCTTGAACGGCGGGAATGCATACAGGTCGAGATGGGACCAGTCCAGCAGAAAAGCATCCACGTGAACTGCTGCTGGGTCTGGAATCGGAGAACAATACTACAGGAGTCTCTAGGTTATCGAGGTAGCGAACAGATCTATGGTTGGCTGACCCCACAGGGCCCAAAGTCTGCTGCAAACATTCTTGTGAAGGGTCCACTCTGTGGAGATGACCTGACCCTTCCGGCTGAGGCGATCTGCCATGACATTCATACCGCCCTGAATGAACCTCGTTACCAGCGTGAGCTTTCGATCTTTTGACCAGATGAGGAGGTCCCTTGCGATCTAGAACAACTTCCACGAAAGAGTCCCTCCCTGCTTGGAGATGTAAGCCAGGGCTGTGGTGTTGTCAGAGTCCATCTCCACCACCTTGTTAAGCTGGAGGGACTTGAAGTTTATCAAGGCCAGAAGAACCGCCAACAACTCCTTGCAATTGATGTGAAGTGTCCTTTGCTCCTGATTCCATGTTCCCGAGCATTCCTGTCCGTCCAAAGTCGCACCCCAGCCCGTATCTGATGCGTCCGAGAGGAGACGGCGGTCGGGTTTCTGAACAGCCAAAGGTAGACTTCCTTGAGAAGAAAGCTGTTCTTACACTACGCGAGAGTAGACCTCCTCTCTTCGGAAACAGGAACTGAGACCGTCTCTAGCGTCATGTCCTTTATCCAGTGAGCAGCTAGATGATACTGAAGGGGGCGGAGGTGGAGTCCCCCTAACACGATGAACAGGGCCAGCGATGAAAGTGTCCCTGTTAGACTCATCCACTACCTGACTGAGCATCGGTTCCTTCTCAGCATGCTCTGGATGCATTCTAGGGCTTGGAAGATCCTTGGGGCCGACGGAAAAGCCCGAAAAGCTCGACTCTGAAGATCCATACCCAGGTAGACAATGGTCTGGGATGGGACGAGCTGGGACTCCTCAAAATTGACCAGGAGGCCCAGTTCCTTGGTCAGATCCATAGTCCATCTGTGAATCTCCAGACAGCGACGACTTGTGGGAGCTCTTAAAAGCCAGTCGTCTGACGGAGCCGGACACAAGATCATGGTACTGCTGCACAGTCTGTGAACTGTCAACCATGGGGAAGCGAGGAAGTACAGTGACAACCCGAAGCTGTCTAGACTGTCTGGGTCGTACAGACAACTCCTTATCGGGTTGCTGAGGTTGCTGCACTGCGTCACAACAAGTCACTTCTGCTGGTTGTTGAACGTCTTCCCAGTGACACACTGACTCCGTAAACAAAAAATCCTCTAAAAAGGACTAAGCTTGGACTGCATGTCTTGCAACACAGCTCAAGGTCTATGGGAGCAGGTGTGGTAACAGACGGGGTTAGCGACTGAAGTGGAACCATTACCTTCCCTGGAAGCATGTTATACTTAAATAAAAGTCCATAGGAGGCTACGCAGCTAAAGGCTCCTCTCCAAATGACAGAGTCCTCAAGGGAATATCAGAAGGAGGGAGAAAAGCACTTTCTCATCAACAGGGACCATATCCGAGAAAAGCTAAGTTCTCTCAGTGAGGGTTTCACTGGTGCAAAAGCAGCAGACTAGAAGGCAACGTTATGAAACTGCTTGACAGTCTAGTGAGTTGGCAACAACCAAAGATGTGTGACTGAGAAGCATGCGGTAAGGTATGCAGAGCATGCTGTATGCAGAGCATGCTGTATGTAGAGCATGCTGTAAGGTAAGCAGAGCATGTTGCATGGCGGGTAACATTTCTCAGAAATTCCATGACCAGTGCTAGATTGAGTAATATCGCATTACAGTCCATTGAAAGTGCACGTGCCGAGGGATTTGATTTAGACTGTTTTGTTGATGAATTTGATAGTCGGCATGATAATCGTAGAATTAAGCTGCATTAAATATACGTACTATAATCTACTTCACCTCAGGAAAGGGAAACTCGCCCTGTTGGCAACACTGCATTACTTCATGCATGCTTGCATGGGGTTTTAATATCAACATAATATTTACATTATATTCATAACTCATGATTCATTTTTGTTTTGAAGATATTTTTGCCATATTTTTGCGATTTTGTTAAAAAAAAAAAATTGCAAGGAATACATATATATATTTTTTTTTTTTTTTTTTAAAGTAATACGAATAACCTCCATTATCATAATGTTTATGTAGGCATACATGTATATGTTTTACAAATGCAAGTTATGAAAGTAATGAGGTGTTATTATTGTCATTTGTTATTTCAAAGTTGAATGGGAAGAGGCTCAAGCTGAGGAGAAAGTGGCAGATGCATGCGTTGAGGTGGCTGACTCATAGCATGAGGTTCCTGCCTCAAGAGTTGCGCTTGCCTCAAGGGTTGAGGTGGATGCGCAGTAGCAGGTTCCTGTCTCACGAGTTGAGGTTCTTGAGGTGTGAGCTGCGAGAGTTGAGGTAGCGGCTGCGCAGAACGCAGTTCCTGTCTCACGAGTTGAGGTTCTTGAGGTGCTAGCCTCAAGAGTTGAGGCTCTCGCCTTGAGGAAAGTTGAGGTAGCAGCTGCGAGAGCTGAGGTGGCTGCCTCAAGGATGGTAGAGGTTGTCGTACCTCAAGAGGTTGTTGCCTCGAAGAAGGTCTAACTGCAAGAAACTCTTGCCTCAAAGGAAGAGGAGGATGTAAGGCATAAGACTCCTGTTCCCATTGTTGAGGTTGCCTTAAGGAAGGTGGAGGTTGCTGCACAACGCTGGTAACTGGCAACTCCCAACGCGGCAGCTCACGCATGGAGGTAGCCTGAGGAACCTCAACCTCATACGTCTGGCAGATTGTACTGCGCAGAGGAGGAGGAGCGTTCGCAGGAGGAGGTGTATTAACCACCTCTGCCTGAAACTCCTGCATCAACACCGCAAGCTGAGACTGCATTGACTGCAGCAAAGACCACTAGAGTTTAAGAAAGACAACAACAAACGGAGCTACTGTCCGTTGAGACTGAGGGTCTAAAACAGCTGGTGCGGCAACAGACGGAGCTACTGCCTGTTGCGATACCACCTTGCCTCTCTGGGAGGTGTGCAGTTGTCGTACTGCAGCAAGTCCGAACTGACCCAGTGCTAATGGCTACACCTAGGAGTTGGACTTGTGCGGAAGGGACCGACTTGCACTTAAAAGCTGCAAGATTGGTCCATGGTTTCTGCGAGAAACCTCTACCGCAGACGAGGAAAGAAAGGGCTCTCTCGTCTTTGTGTGGGTGGGGTGATCACGTCGGCAACGTGTGTAGATACACCCGAAACCACGGAGGGAAAAACGTCTGTTCGTCGATCAAGGCCTGATGAACCCATAAGTCCTTCGACATTACTTCTCCCCTGGGCTTGGGAGCTTGTAAGAGGTCCCAGACTAGGCGAACAACTGGCACGAACAGACGAACCCTCGAACGCAACACTGTAACACTTTGCGCTTATCACTTATCACTTTTGATTTTCTGTTAGCACTTATTTCACTGAACTCGAAACTTTAAGTGGTTTGTACCTGAAACACGCAATTCTATCCTTCCTTAAAAGTTAATAATTGCGAAAACAGAATTACAATGTAACAGAAAAATCTAATGAAAGATAAATAATTCAGTGGCTGGAAAGAGACTAAACACTAGATCAAATAAACTACGTTTAAAATCTCTCACCGCATAAAGCTTGAGAACAAGAATAAAACTCTAGAAACGTTTACCTTCTTCCCCTAAAGAGACTAGGGAGAAGAGCAAAAACGATAACAACGTTACTCGCTTGAACGAAACGTTTATCCTCCTCTCTCTCCCTCCGTCTCTATCTCTCTCTCTCTCTCTCTCTCTTGACTTAGAACCTGAGAGAAGAGCCCAATCATATATATCGTTAAAACATATTATTGTTAAAGGAAAAAAACTGAAAGATTTCCCAAATAAAAAGTTCCTTTATTAGAATTAAAACCATTAAGCTAAGAAAGAATGAACAAAACGCTAGAAACGGTTTACTCTTACTGCAACGTGACACCGTGAAAATTCTCTCTCTATCGTAACGATAGAGCGCAAGTTGAACGTTCTGAACGTCAACAACTGCAGAGACAAAACAAAACGTTAGTTCCACTTTGAAACAGTACGAGACTATCAAAGAAATTCTTTCAAAAACATTAAAATAGCATAATATGTTAACAGGTAAAACCGAAATGACGGGCTCAATGTTAATTAACTTCGGTACAAGAAAAGACCGCCTACTATTAGGAAAGGTCGAATATAAACAAATATAAAAATTAATTTTAATAAGTTTATAAAAAAGGAAGTTAATCGAAGAGGCCTATAAAAGGCGGAGAGATATAAAATAAATCTATAACTTTTGTTAAGCAAAATTAAGAAAGAGAGTCTATACTCTCTTAGACACCAACACTTCCGTCTAAGGGAAGGGTCGGCCATTTAAAGGTGAAAGAGAGTTCATACTCTCTTCGTCACCATAATTAATCAAATTAATTCCAAAAGCTAGCTAAGCTAATAATAAAACTTCCTGAATAGCGAAAGCTGAAATCTTAGAGCAATACTTCACCAAAAACCGTGAACAAGACTCCAAAATTATAAGCGTATCCATGAACGTCTTGCCGGAAGCACGACAGAGGAAAAATTGAGGTGGTGTCAACAAGAAGTACTGCAGTACCTGGCCACAGGTGGCGCTTGTGAGTACACCCCCCTCTTGTATAGCGATCGCTGGCGTATCCCTTCCGTAGAATTCTGTCGGGCAACGGAGTTGACAGCTACATGATTATCGGGTAAGATTAATATTGAAAACTTTGAGATATATTTAAGAAACTACTGTATAAGTATCACCTTATAGCCACTGTAACATTTCACCTAAAGAGCAGAATTTAAATAATAAAATTAACTATTACTATACTAGCCACATATTCATATTGCTAATCTCCCTCGAGGCTGTCTAAATGTCTAAGTGTAGTATACCCTGAAAGAAAAAAATTCCCATTTTCTTTCCTTGCTCTAGTTGAGAATCAACATTATATGACAGTGTATGGCTTGTACATAGGCTTGCCATATCTCCTTTAAACAAAACTCAGATTAATCCAAATCCGCATAAAACTAATACAGAAAGAATATTCAAGATACTTACTAAATTCCTTACAGACTTCAACAGCAATTTTTGCCTGCTTTATGAATGTATTGTTGAAATATTTACAAGCAACCTTTGCGTCTTGCTCCTTTTCAAACCCGACGAAACCATAGCGTCGAAACTCTCCATCTTTATATACCAGCTTGATGTCTGTGACATTTCCTTTTTGTGAAAAGTGCTTCTTTATGTCATCTTCTGACACCTGTAATATTCGGATGAATACACAAGGTAATGACAGTCTTAACAAAATCACTTACATTACAACATATATATTATCATGACAGATTTTGAGACACAGCATTTGTAAAGTCACAGACTACAGTTAATGACACTAGCTATATTCCAGATATAAATCATAGGGGAAAAAAGCAAAGCACTTAAAACCAGAAAATATTTTAAATGAGGTAATGTAAGACATATATATATAATAAAAAGAAAACCCTGAAAGTTATCAAAGACTTTCTCGACTTTAACAAGCAATTTGAAAAGTTTGGAATCCTACCAGTTCATATGGTCTGGATCACCAAGAAAGTCTATATTCTAATGCCCTAAGTGAAATTAGTCTCCAACCGCATCACTATTAATTATGCAAAACAAAAATAATCATATTGAAATTTTTCCCAAGTAGTCAGCTCAAGACATTCATATATACATACAAACATATATTTGAAAGGCTTTAATCAGCAAAACCATACCATCTTAAGTGATCTAATTTTGAGAAATATAGAATTAGATTAACACTTTCAAACTCAACCCACAAGAAACAAAATTAGCACTTTGACCAGACACCTTGGCAATATTAGTGTATATATTCTGTTGACTATTGTTCTTATACATTAGATATTCACTTGACATCAGTCTTCCAATCAATCAATATGACATGACAGACGAATTAATGACAAAAACCTTTGGTAATTGTTTACAACACCACGCTCTCCATTTACTCCAAAAAAATTTAATCCTGCAGTTCTCATCTTCTTGCACAGTAATTAGGTGGTTATTTAAATTCTGGGAAAGCAATAATTAGCAAGATATGCTGAGGAAGGGGGAAGGGGTTATAAAAAGAAAATAGCTTGGTTTCCTCACTAAACGACTTGATTGACATGTCAACATAGTCAAGCAAACAGAATTCGTGATGCCAGCGTACATAAACACAAGTTCGTGATGCCATCGTACATTTGATATACTGTATATTCAAAATATACTTAATTAAAAATGGAATAATTACTCAAATAGTGACACTTTTGTGTAATATGATATTTTGATTATAAAATAAATTTTTGAATATACTCACCCGGTGAATATATAATAGCTGCAACTCTGCGGCTCGACAGAAAACACACTCAAAAACTCGCGAGCGATCGCTATGAAGGTTGCGGGTGTGCCCACCAGCGCCACTATCGGCCAGATACCACTCTTGCATGTAAACAAACCCTTCAATTCTTCTCGTCCCGCTGCGTCTCTATTGGGGAGGAAGGGAGGGCCTTTAATTTATATATTCACCGGGTAAGTATATTCAAAAATTTATTTTATAATTAAAATATCATTTTTAAATATTTAACTTAGCCGGTGAATATATAATAGCTGATTCACACCCAAGGCGGTGGGTAGAGACCAGAGTTAATTAAGTTTACAGCGTATAAGCTAAGAGTTTTTGACAGTTATCAATATAACAAAATCAAAATATATAGGTACCTGGTAAGGAAGTTGACTTAGACGATTACTCTGCCTTATTAGTCTGTCTTCCTCACGAAGCCCAGCGATCCTCTTAGGATGCTGAAAGACTCCCAGGAGCTGAAGTATTAAGGGCTGCAACCCATACAACAGGACCTCATCAAACCTTTAATCTGGGCACTCTCAAGAAATGACTTTGACCACCCGCCAAATCAATCAGGATGCGAAAGGCTTCTTAGCCTTCCGTACAACCCAAAAAAACAATATTAAAAACATTTCAAGAGACAGATTAAAAAGGATATTGGAATTAGGGTAATGTAGTGGTAGAACCCTCACCCACTACTGCACTCGCTGCAACGAATGGACCCAGTGTGTAGCAGTCCTCCTAAAGAGTCTGGACATCTTTTAAGTAAAATGACGCGAACACTGACTTGCTTCTCCAAAAAGTCGCGTCCATAATACTTTGCAGAGATTTATTTTGCTTGAAGGCCACGGAGGTTGCTATATCTCTAACTTCGTGCGTCTTAACCTTAAGCAAACATCGGTCTTTCTCATTCAAGTGAGAATGAGCTTCTCGTATTAAAAAAATCTGATAAAATATGACAAAGCATTCTTTGACATAGGCAATGAAGGTTTCTTAACTGAGCACCATAATGCCTCAGATTTATCTCGTAATGACTTAGTACGAGCTAAATCGAACTTAAGAGCTCTAACAGGCCATAATACTCTTTCCAGTTCGTTGCCTACGATCTCTGATAAGCAAGGAATATCAAAAGATTTAGGCCAAGGACGAGAAGGCAGTTCATTTTTGGCCAGGAAACCAAGTTGAAGTGAACAAGTGGCTTTTTTCTGTAGAAAAGCCGATGTTCTTACTGAAGGCATGAAGTTCACTGACCCTTTTAGCCGAAGCCAAGCACACTAGGAAAAGTGTCTTGAGGGTGAGATCCTTCAGGGAGGCTGAATGTAATGGCTCAAACTGTCTGACATGAGGAACCTTAGGACCACGTCTAAGTTCCATCCAGGAGTTGCCAAACGACGTTCCTTAGAGGTCTCGAAAGACTTAAGGAGATCTTGGAGATCTTTATTGTTGGAAAGATCTAAGCCTCTATGTCGAAAGACCGAAGCCAACATGCTCCTGTAGCCCTTAATCGTGGGAGCTGAAAGGGAGTGAACCTTTCTCAGATGTAAAAGAAAATCTGCGATTTGGGCTACAGAGGTACTGGACGAGGACACAGATGCTGACTTGCACCAGTCTCGAAAGACTTCCCACTTCGACTGGTATACTCTAATGGTAGAAGCTCTCCTAGCTCTTGCAATCGCACTGGCTGCCTCCTTCGAAAAGCCTCTAGCTCTTGAGAGTCTTTCGATAGTCTGAAGGAAGTCAGACGAAGAGCGGGGAGGCTTTGATGGACATTCTTTACGTGGGGCTGACGTAACAGATCTACCGTTAGAGGAAGACTTCTTGGAAAGTCTACCAGCCATTGAAGTACCTCGGTGCACCACTCTCTCGCGGGCCAGAGGGTAGCAACCAACGTCAACCTTGTCCCTTCGTGAGAGGCGAACTTCTGCAGTACCTTGTTGACTATCTTGAATGGTGGGAATGCATATACTGTAAGTCCAGAAAAGACCAATCCAGTAGAAACGCGTCTATGTAGATTGCTTCTGTATCTAGGACTGGAGAGCAATAGATTGGTAACCTTTTGGTCAACGAGGAGGCAAAGAGGTCTATGGTGGGTTGACCCCAAGTAGCCCAAAGACTCTTGCCCACGTCCTTGTGGAGGGTCCATTCCGTGGGTATCACCTGACCCCTCCGACTGAGACAGTCTGCCAAGACGTTCAAGTCCCCCTGGATGAATCTCGTCAACAGGGAGATGCCTCGAATTCTTGACCATAAGAGAAGGTCCCTTGCGATCTCGAGCAGCGTGAAGGAGTGTGTGCCTCCTTGCTTGGAGATGTACGCCAAAGTTGTGGTGTTGTCTGAGTTGACCTCTACCACTTAGTTTCGAAGAAGATTTCTAATATCATCAAGGCCAAGTGGACTGCTAATAGCTCCTTGCCGTTGATGTGCATGCTCTTCTGACTTGAGGTCCACAGACCCGAGCATTCCCGACCGTCCAGGGTCGCACCCCAACCCAAATCCGACGCGTCTGAGGACAACACGTGGTTTGGGTTCTTGACTGCTAGGGATAGTCCCTCTCTCAGACTGATATTGCTGTCCCACCATTTCAGGCATGCCTTTACTGGTTCGGAGACTGGGAATGATACCGTCTCTAATGTCTTGTCCTAGTTCCAGTGAGAGGCTAGATGGAACCGGAGAGGCAGAAGGTGTAGTCTCCCTAGTGAGACAAACTGCTCCAGGGATGAGAGAGTCCCTACGAGACTGTTCCAACTCCTGACTGAATAAACGTTTCGTTTCAGCATTAGTTGGACTTCGAGCAGGGCTTGACTGCGAATCTCCATCCCCAAATATAGAATAATCTGGGATGGGATCAGTTGGGACTTTTAGGTTGACCAAAAGTCCCAACTCCCTGGCCAGACTCAACGTCCAATGTAGATCCTGCAGACAGCGAAGACTGGACAATGCTCTGAGAAGCCAGTCGTCCAAGTACAGGGAGGCTCGGATCCCCGATAGATGGAGGGATTTTGCCACATTCCTCATGAGCCTCGTAAACACGAGAGGCGCAGGACTGAGGCCAAAGCACAGGGCTCGAAACTGGTACCCCACATTCCTGTAAACAAACCTCAGAAACGGTTGGGAATCCGGGTGTATAGGAATGTGGAAGTATGCCTCCTGAAGGTCGAGAGAGACCATCCAGTCGCCTTCCATAAATGCTGTCAAGACAGCCTGGTAGACTTCATCGTGAAGTTTGTCTTGACAATGAACACATTGAGCTCACTTGCCTCTTACGTACTCCTGCAGTGAACATGGCTGCCAAATCATTGGAGCCATCCCTGAGGGACTTGTTCCTGCAGAGAACGTGGCTGTCAGATCATTGGAGCCATCCCTGAAAGCCTTGTTTATGCATGACATAGTTGTACAGCAAAACTTCAAAGGCTCGAAAATAGCTCTGAAGTCGACCTGTAAAATCTTGGAGCGTCTCATGGCCAGGCGCCAGGGAGAGTCTATGAGGTTTGAGAAGTCTATCTGGGCAGAGGCAGGAACTCCCAAGCCGAGAACTTCTCGTGTCATATCAGACTCTCGCTCTATAAGCCAGCTTAAAAGAAGGGAAAGCAAAGGCTGTCTCCCCCAAACTCCTCCTGGTGATAAACCAGTCGCCTAGCAAACGTAAAGCTCTCTTAGAAGAGCGAGAGAGCACTAGCTTATAAAACAACGGCTTCGAAGTAGCTAGGCCTAGTGTAAGCTCTGACATTTGGGCAAACGAGGAGCAGCAGTTACAAAAAGATCCGGACAAAGATCCTTAAAAATCAGCATGATTTATTTAAAGTCCATAGAGGGCTAAGCAGCTTTAGGCTCCTCTCCGTCTGACAGAGTCCTCAAGGGAATATCAGTAGGAGGGGGAACAGCAACTTCCTCATCTGAAGGAACCTTGTCCGACAATAGCCGAGTCTCAAGCAAGGGAGAGACCTACCGTGGTGGCAATGCTTTACAAGCAGAGTCCACACGCACTGGTGCATTAGTAGCGGACCAGGACACAACGTCATGTAACTGCTTGACAGTCTGTGAACTGTCAACAACAACAGGTGCGTGAGGGCGCACAGCGTCCACTCGAGACTGCTTTGACCGCCTAGACTGAGCAGTCAAAACAACTCTAGAATGCGGAGGTTGACGCTCAGCGTCAAAACAAGTCAACTCCGATTGTTGGCGAACGTCCTGAACATCAACAGGAGCATCAGCAAGTGGCCTAACGTCCAAATGTGGCTAAAAATCCTCACGAGACCGCATCAAGTGTGGTTCTAAACAACCTGACTGATGTGACTTGGCTACGCCAACGTCAACAGGACGCACAAAGGAACGTTAGGGTGGCTGAAGGCCAGGATCTCGATGAGATAAACAGCTAGGCTCAACGGACTTATCGGCAGAATAGTCTTCCATAAGGGAGGCAAGCTTATTCTGCATGTCTTGCCGTACAACCCATTTAGGATCAACGGGAATGGTTGCGGTAAGAGACGAGGGTAACGTCTGTGACTGCAAAACCTTGCCTACAAAAAGACTCTCGGAGTCTGTGTTACGCTTTTGTTTAGGCGGCGAGCAGTCTTCCGATGACTGCATAGGGTCAGAGCTGTCCTAATAGTTAAAACCAGGACGCTGGACCTGTCCTGAAAGAACTGACTTTCGCTTAAAGGGCCTCGAAACCTTGTTCCACGGTTTCTTATGCGAAAAGCCTTCGGATGACGAGGAGAAAATCGTCTCTCTCGCCTTATGGTAGGGGTGATCTTGGTAAGATACACCTGATACCATAGAGGGAACGTCTGTTCGCTGATCAAGGCCTCTAGAACCCATAAGTCGTACGACATTACTTCTCCCCTGGGCTTGGGAGCTTGCAAGAGGTCCCGGACTAGGCGAACGACAGGCACGAACAGACGAACCCTCGGTCGCAACACTGATAACACTTTGCGCAATATCACTTTATCACTACGATTTTCTGTTTTGCACTTATTTCACTGAAATCGAATTTTTTAACAATTCACATTAGATATGAATAAAACTGATTTCTACCTGAAGCACGCAATTCTACCCTCATCAAAAGGTTGTAATTGCGAAATCAGTCGTATAATGTAAGCACATTAATACCAGCAAAAAACAGTAAACATATTTTAAGATAAAAAAATCAGTGGCTGGGGAAGAGACTAAACACTAGTTCATTCAAAACTACGTTTTCAATCTCTCACCGTACAGTGCCTTGGGACGAGAATAAAAACTAAAAACGTTTTATCCTTCCTCCCCTTACAGAGACTAGGGACGAGAGTAACTCGAGAACAACGTTACTCGCTTGGGACGAGATAAAGATCGGAACGTTCTCTCTCCTCTCTCTCTCTCTCCGTCTCTATCTCTCTCTCTCTCTCTCTCTCTCTCTCTTGATTTCGCACCGAAGAGAAGAGCCCACTTACCTTTCGTCAATAAACAGGTTATTTGACCAAAGGAAAAAACTGAAAGGTTTTTCAATTAAAAGTTCCTTTAAAATAGTCTTTAAAACATTTAAGCTTTGAAAGAAAAAAGAACAAAACGTCAGAATCAATTTACTCTTTCTGCAAAGTGAAACCGTGATACTCTCTCTCTCTATCGTAACGATAGAGCGCAAACTGCGTAGCATAAATAAACTATATGTTAGTTCATCTTTGAAACAGTACGAAGACTATTCAAAGAAAAAAAAACTATCATAAAATATTTACTAAAAATATTTCATTTAATAAGTTTTAAATCATTAACTCTGTAAAAGTTATTTACGATTGAAAAGGGCTCAACGTTGTTTAACTTCGGTTTCCAAGTTAGGACCGCCTACTCTCAGGAAAGGTCGCATATAAACAAATCATTAAAATTTATTTTGATGTTTATTATAAATGGAAAGCTAATCGAAGAGGCCTAATAAAGGCGGTTGAGATATAAAATATATAGAGGAAAATCTATAATTAATTTATAACGTGATAAGATAATTGCTAAAAGCCTAAAACACACTTCCGTCTAAGGGAAGGGTCGGCCATTTAAAAGTCAAAGAAAGTCCATACTCTCTCTCTTGTCATCAAAAATTAAATCTATCCAAAAACGAGTTCAAGATTTAAGATGAAGATAAAACACCTGCACTGCG